>NW_026606951.1:785000-860000 GCF_029890125.1 Rhinichthys klamathensis goyatoka | reverse complement strand
GAGATCATCAATCGCTAATCTACTGATATTCCTGCAGTTTTTTCCCCGGGTGTGAAATGTTTAATTTTCTGTCGAATTTGAACAACTGAATTTGTAAAGCGAAATAAAAAGGACTGAAATGTGCCAGTCGAATATTATAGGTTGTATTTTTAAACAGAATGAATATTTTGGAAGTAAAATCTGAAAGGTGAATATGGATTATTGAATTTAATAAAAATTTGTGTGAAATGTTTTGAATTGAAATATTCACCGCTTGAATACACAACCATGTTGAATTTCAGCCCATAAAAATACAATGCATTAAAATGTAAGCACTGTTAATGCAAAGCATTTTATTCAGAAACGTGTCATTATGTTCCTCCCCTCCTCGGCCTCAGGGTAAGGGGTCAGGGTCAGGTGTCAGGTGACAGGGTCAGGTGACAGGGGTCAGGTGACAGGGGTCAGGTGACAGGGGTCAGGTGACAGGGGTCAGGTGACAGGGGTCAGGTGACAGGGGTCAGGTGACAGTACCTGCACGTTGGCCTGCTGCAGGTGATGGGACCAGGTGGTGAACAGGTTCTGCCTCATCTGCTGGTCGAAGTAGCCGGCGTACGCCACGAACGCCGCGGAGAGCAGGCAGTCGCCCGCGATCGTGGACATCTGGTTCTTAAAGGTCTCGCTGGTCTTCTCCCAGCGCTCCCGCTCGGCGGATAAGCTCTTCAGCAGAGCTGTGCTGCGGTTCACCTGCACACACACACACACGAGTCAGAGTCATACACACACACACACACACACCAGCTCAGCTCAGCACACACACACACACACACGAGTCAGAGTCGTACACACACACACACACACACCAGCTCAGCTCAGCACACACACACACACACACGAGTCAGAGTCATACACACACACACACACACACCAGCTCAGCTCAGCACACACACACACACACCAGCTCAGCTCAGCACATACACACACACACACACCAGCTCAGCTCAGCACACACACACACACACCAGCTCAGCTCAGCACACACACACACACGAGTCAGAGTCGTACACACACACACACCAGCTCAGCTCAGCACACACACACACGAGTCAGAGTCGTACACACACACACACGAGTCAGAGTCGTACACACACACACCAGCTCAGCTCAGCACACACACACACACGAGTCAGAGTCGTACACACACACACACGAGTCAGAGTCGTACACACACACGAGTCAGAGTCGTACACACACACGAGTCAGAGTCGTACACACACACACACCAGCTCAGCACACACACACACGAGTCAGAGTCGTACACACACACACACGAGTCAGAGTCGTACACACACGAGTCAGAGTCGTACACACACACACACGAGTCAGAGTCGTACACACACGAGTCAGAGTCGTACACACACACACACGAGTCAGAGTCGTACACACACGAGTCAGAGTCGTACACACACACACACGAGTCAGAGTCGTACACACACGAGTCAGAGTCGTACACACACACACACGAGTCAGAGTCGTACACACACGAGTCAGAGTCGTACACACACACACCAGCTCAGCACACACACACACACACACACACACACACGTCAGAGTCTTACACACACCAGCTCAGCTCAACACACACACACACACACACCAGCTCAGCTCAACACACACGAGTCAGAGTCGTACACACACACGCACCAGCTCAGCTCAACACGTACACACACACGCAGCAGCTCAGCTCAAGACACACGAGTCATAGTCGTACACACACCAGCTCAGCTCAACACACACGAGTCATAGTCGTACACACACACACCAGCTCAGCTCAACACACACGAGTCAGAGTCGTACACACACACACCAGCTCAGCTCAACACACACGAGTTAGTCTTACACACACCAGCTCAGCTCAACACACACGAGTCATAGTCGTACACACACACACCAGCTCAGCTCAACACACACGAGTTAGTCTTACACACACCAGCTCAGCACACACACGAGTCATAGTCGTACACACACACACCAGCTCAGCTCAACACACACGAGTCAGAGTCGTACACACACACGCACCAGCTCAGCTCAACACGTACACACACACGCAGCAGCTCAGCTCAACACACACGAGTCAGAGTCGTACACACACACACACGAGTCAGAGTCGTACACACACGAGTCAGAGTCGTACACACACACACCAGCTCAGCTCAACACACACGAGTTAGTCTTACACACACCAGCTCAGCTCAACACACACGAGTCATAGTCGTACACACACACACCAGCTCAGCTCAACACACACGAGTTAGTCTTACACACACCAGCTCAGCTCAACACACACGAGTCAGAGTCGTACACACACCAGCTCAGCTCAACACACACGAGTCATAGTCGTACACACACACACCAGCTCAGCTCAACACACACGAGTTAGTCTTACACACACCAGCTCAGCTCAACACACACGAGTCATAGTCGTACACACACCAGCTCAGCTCAACACACACGAGTCATAGTCGTACACACACACACCAGCTCAGCTCAACACACACGAGTTAGTCTTACACACACCAGCTCAGCTCAACACACACGAGTCATAGTCGTACACACACACACCAGCTCAGCTCAACACACACGAGTTAGTCTTACACACACCAGCTCAGCTCAATACACACGAGTCATAGTCGTACACACACCAGCTCAGCTCAACACACACGAGTCATAGTCGTACACACACACACCAGCTCAGCTCAACACACACGAGTTAGTCTTACACACACCAGCTCAGCTCAACACACACGAGTCATAGTCGTACACACACACACCAGCTCAGCTCAACACACACGAGTTAGTCTTACACACACCAGCTCAGCACACACACGAGTCATAGTCGTACACACACCAGCTCAGCTCAACACACACGAGTCATAGTCGTACACACACCAGCTCAGCTCAACACACACGAGTCATAGTCGTACACACACACACCAGCTCAGCTCAACACACACGAGTTAGTCTTACACACACCAGCTCAGCACACACACGAGTCAGAGTCTTACACACACCAGCTCAGCTCAACACACACGAGTCATAGTCGTACACACACCAGCTCAGCTCAACACACACGAGTCAGAGTCTTACACACACCAGCTCAGCTCAACACACACGAGTCATAGTCGTACACACACCAGCTCAGCTCAACACACACGAGTCATAGTCGTACACACACACACCAGCTCAGCTCAACACACACGAGTCATAGTCGTACACACACCAGCTCAGCTCAACACACACGAGTCATAGTCGTACACACACCAGCTCAGCTCAACACACACGAGTCATAGTCGTACACACACCAGCTCAGCTCAACACACACGAGTCATAGTCGTACACACACCAGCTCAGCTCAACACACACGAGTCATAGTCGTACACACACCAGCTCAGCTCAACACACACGAGTTAGTCTTACACACACCAGCTCAGCACACACACGAGTCATAGTCGTACACACACCAGCTCAGCTCAACACACACGAGTCATAGTCGTACACACACCAGCTCAGCTCAACACACACGAGTCATAGTCGTACACACACCAGCTCAGCTCAACACACACGAGTCATAGTCTTACACACACCAGCTCAGCTCAACACACACGAGTCATAGTCGTACACACACCAGCTCAGCTCAACACACACGAGTCATAGTCGTACACACACACACCAGCTCAGCTCAACACACACGAGTTAGTCTTACACACACCAGCTCAGCACACACACGAGTCAGAGTCTTACACACACCAGCTCAGCTCAACACACACGAGTCATAGTCGTACACACACCAGCTCAGCTCAAGACACACGAGTCATAGTCGTACACACACCAGCTCAGCTCAACACACACGAGTCATAGTCGTACACACACCAGCTCAGCTCAACACACACGAGTCATAGTCGTACACACACCAGCTCAGCTCAACACACACGAGTCATAGTCGTACACACACACACCAGCTCAGCTCAAACACACACGAGTTAGTCTTACACACACCAGCTCAGCTCAACACACACGAGTCATAGTCGTACACACACCAGCTCAGCTCAACACACACGAGTCATAGTCGTACACACACCAGCTCAGCTCAACACACACGAGTCATAGTCGTACACACACCAGCTCAGCTCAACACACACGAGTCATAGTCGTACACACACACACCAGCTCAGCTCAAACACACACGAGTTAGTCTTACACACACCAGCTCAGCACACACACGAGTCAGAGTCTTACACACACCAGCTCAGCTCAACACACACGAGTCATAGTCGTACACACACCAGCTCAGCTCAACACACACGAGTCATAGTCGTACACACACACACCAGCTCAGCTCAACACACACGAGTTAGTCTTACACACACCAGCTCAGCACACACACGAGTCATAGTCGTACACACACCAGCTCAGCTCAACACACACGAGTCATAGTCGTACACACACACACCAGCTCAGCTCAACACACACGAGTCAGAGTCGTACACACACACGCACCAGCTCAGCTCAACACACACACACACACACCAGCTCAGCTCAACACACACGAGTCAGAGTCGTACACACACACGCACCAGCTCAGCTCAACACGTACACACACACGCAGCAGCTCAGCTCAAGACACACGAGTCATAGTCGTACACACACCAGCTCAGCTCAACACACACGAGTCATAGTCGTACACACACACACCAGCTCAGCTCAACACACACGAGTTAGTCTTACACACACCAGCTCAGCTCAACACACACGAGTCATAGTCGTACACACACACACCAGCTCAGCTCAACACACACGAGTTAGTCTTACACACACCAGCTCAGCTCAACACACACGAGTCATAGTCGTACACACACACACCAGCTCAGCTCAACACACACGAGTTAGTCTTACACACACCAGCTCAGCACACACACGAGTCAGAGTCTTACACACACCAGCTCAGCACACACACACACACCAGCTCAGCGCACACACACACACACCAGCTCAGCACACACACACACACCAGCTCAGCTCAACACACACGAGTCAGAGTCGTACACACACACGCACCAGCTCAGCTCAACACACACACACACACACCAGCTCAGCTCAACACACACGAGTCAGAGTCGTACACACACACGCACCAGCTCAGCTCAACACACACGAGTTAGTCTTACACACACCAGCTCAGCACACACACGAGTCAGAGTCGTACACACACACGCACCAGCTCAGCTCAACACACACACACACACACCAGCTCAGCTCAACACACACGAGTCAGAGTCGTACACACACACGCACCAGCTCAGCTCAACACACACGAGTTAGTCTTACACGCACCAGCTCAGCTCAACACACACGAGTCAGAGTCGTACACACACACACACCAGCTCAGCTCAACACACACGAGTCAGAGTCGTACACACACACGCACCAGCTCAGCTCAACACGTACACACACACGCAGCAGCTCAGCTCAAGACACACGAGTCATAGTCGTACACACACCAGCTCAGCTCAACACACACGAGTCATAGTCGTACACACACACACCAGCTCAGCTCAACACACACGAGTCAGAGTCGTACACACACACACCAGCTCAGCTCAACACACACGAGTTAGTCTTACACACACCAGCTCAGCTCAACACACACGAGTCATAGTCGTACACACACACACCAGCTCAGCTCAACACACACGAGTTAGTCTTACACGCACCAGCTCAGCACACACACGAGTCAGAGTCTTACACACACCAGCTCAGCGCACACACACACACACCAGCTCAACACACACACCAGCTCAACACACACACACACACCAGCTCAGCACACACACCAGCTCAACACACACACACACACCAGCTCAGCTTAACACACGAGCGTTAGGAGAGAATATTACAACTATCCGTTCTGAAGATTTTAATTTTCATGGCGAAATCCAGATCAGAGTTACTAAAAAACAGAACAAATCTAAATAAGACATTTAAGATGCATTTTTTCACCTTACAAAAATAATAATCTAAAACTAAATTTGGATCAACTTGATTAAAAACAGGTTTTGTTGAGGTTTTCACGGGTTTTCCAGGACAAAAACCTCCTCAATGTGACCAACAGCAGAAATACTGCACATGAATTCAAACGCAGAACAGGAAGATGGAGATTTTCTTTTATTATCAGTTGTCCTAGAATCTTTAAATCTCTTAAAACTTATTTTTTAGGGGTTGCTTTTATGCTATTATTTTGTTATTGTCATTTCATATATTCTCCTTAAATTGATTTGATAGCATGTCTCATGTATTCTTTATTCTGAGATGCACTTGAGACGCAGTGAGGCGTGTTATCAGTCGCACCTTCGCCTCCACGGCCGCCAGGTCGGCTTTGATGGCCTGCGCTTCTGAGATTAGCACGGCGTACTCCTCCTTGTAGCGCGCGATGCTAGCCTCCAGGTCCCGGATCATCTGCTCCACCTCCTCCGCCTTCGTCTTGTTGTCTGTGGCGTCGTCCTCCAGCTTCTGCAGCTCGTTCCTCAGGGGCTCCACGCGCTTCAGCATGTCTGCGTAATTCAGCTGAACACAAAGCCAGAGGTCAGGGGTGGCGGGGTCAGAGGTGGCAGGGGGTCAGAGTTCAGGGGTGGCGGGGGGTCAGAGTTCTGGGGTGGCGGGGTCAGAGGTGGCAGGGGGTCAGAGGTCAGGGGTGGCGGGGTCAGAGGTGGCAGGGGGTCAGAGTTCAGGGGTGGCGGGGGGTCAGAGGTCAGGGGTGGTCAGAGGTGGCGGGAGGTCAGAGGTCAGGGGTGGCGGGGGGTCAGAGGTGGCGGGAGGTCAGAGGTGGCAGGGGGTCAGAGGTCAGGGGTGGCGGGGGGTCAGAGGTGGCGGGAGGTCAGGGGTGGCGATGGTCAGAGGCGGCGGGAGGTCAGAGGTCAGGGGTGGCGGTGGTCAGATGTGGCGGGAGGTTAGAGGTCAGGGGTGGCGGGTGGTCAGAGGTGGCGGTGGTCAGGGGTGTTGGGTGGTCAGAGGTGTTGGGTGGTCAGAGGTCAGGGGTGGCGGGTGGTCAGGGGTGTTGGGTGGTCAGAGGTCACGGTGGTCAGAGGTGGCGGTGGTCAGGGGTGTTGGGTGGTCAGAGGTGTTGGGTGGTCAGGTCAGGGGTGGCGGGTGGTCAGAGGTCAGGGGTGGCGGTGGTCAGAGGTGGCGGTGGTCAGGGGTGTTGGGTGGTCAGAGGTGTTGGGTGGTCAGAGGTCAGGGGTGGCGGGTGGTCAGAGGTCAGGGGTGGCGGGTGGTCAGGTCAGGGGTGGTGGGTGGTCAGAGGTCAGGGGTGGCGATGGTCAGAGGTGGCGGGGGGTCAGTGGTCAGAGGTGTTTGGTGGTCAGAGGTGGCGGTGGTCAGGGTTGGCGGGGGTCAGAGGTCAGGGGTGGTGTGTGGTCAGAGATGTTGGGTGGTCAGAGGTGGCGGTGGTCAGGGGTGGCGGGTGGTCAGTGTTGGGTGGTCAGAGGTGGCGGGGGGTCAAAGGTCAGGGGTGGCCAGATGTGGCGGGAGGTTAGAGGTCAGGGGTGGTGTGTGGTCAGAGGCGGCGGGAGGTCAGAGGTCAGGGGTGGCGGTGGTCAGATGTGGCGGGAGGTTAGAGGTCAGGGGTGTTGGGTGGTCAGAGGTGGCGGTGGTCAGGGGTGTTGGGTGGTCAGAGGTCAGGGGTGGCGGGTGGTCAGGGGTGTTGGGTGGTCAGAGGTCAGGGGTGGCGGTGGTCAGAGGTGTTGGGTGGTCAGGTCAGGGGTGGCGGGTGGTCAGAGGTCAGGGGTGGCGGTGGTCAGAGGTGGCGGTGGTCAGGGGTGTTGGGTGGTCAGAGGTGTTGAGTGGTCAGAGGTCAGGGGTGGCGGGTGGTCAGAGGTCAGGGGTGGCGGTGGTCAGAGGTGGCAGGGGGTCAGTGGTCAGAGGTGTTTGGTGGTCAGAGGTGGCGGTGGTCAGGGGTGGCGGGGGTCAGAGGTCAGGGGTGGTGTGTGGTCAGAGGTGGCGGTGGTCAGAGGTGTTGGGTGGTCAGAGGTGGCGGTGGTCAGGGGTGGCGGGTGGTCAGTGGTCAGAGGTGTTGGGTGGTCAGAGGTGGCGGGGGGTCAGAGGTCAGGGGTGGCGGTGGTCAGAGGTGGCGGGGGGTCAGAGGTCAGGGGTGGCGGGTGGTCAGTGGTCAGAGGTGTTGGGTGGTCAGAGGTGGCGGTGGTCAGGGGTGGCGGGGGTCAGAGGTGGCGTGTGGTCAGAGGTGGCGGTGGTCAGAGGTGGCGGTGGTCAGAGGTGGCGGTGGTCAGAGGTGGCGGTGGTCAGTGGTCAGAGGTGTTGGGTGGTCAGAGGTGGCGGTGGTCAGGGGTGGCGGGGGTCAGAGGTCAGGGGTGGTGTGTGGTCAGAGGTGGCGGTGGTCAGAGGTGGCGGTGGTCAGGGGTGGCGGGTGGTCAGTGGTCAGAGGTGTTGGGTGGTCAGAGGTGGCGGGGGGTCAGGGGTGGCGGTGGTCAGAGGTGGCGGGGGGTCAGAGGTCAGGGGTGGCGGGTGGTCAGTGGTCAGAGGTGTTGGGTGGTCAGAGGTGGCGGTGGTCAGGGGTGGCGGGGGTCAGAGGTCAGGGGTGGCGTGTGGTCAGAGGTGGCGGTGGTCAGAGGTGGCGGGGGTCAGAGGTCAGGGGTGGCGTGTGGTCAGAGGTGGCGGTGGTCAGGGGTGGCGGGGGTCAGAGGTCAGGGGTGGCGTGTGGTCAGAGGTGGCGGTGGTCAGGGGTGGCGGGGGTCAGAGGTCAGGGGTGGCGTGTGGTCAGAGGTGGCGGTGGTCAGAGGTGTTGGGTGGTCAGAGGTGGCGGTAGTCAGGGGTGTTGGGTGGTCAGAGGTCAGGGGTGTTGGGTGGTCAGAGGTCAGGGGTGGCGGTGGTCAGAGGTGGCGGTGGTCAGGGGTGTTGGGTGGTCAGAGGTGGCGGTGGTCAGGGGTGTTGGGTGGTCAGAGGTCAGGGGTGTTGGGTGGTCAGGGGTGGCGGGTGGTCAGAGGTCAGGGGTGGCGGTGGTCAGGGGTGGCGGGTGGTCAGAGGTCAGGGGTGGCGGTGGTCAGGGGTGGCGGGTGGTCAGAGGTCAGGGGTGGCGGTGGTCAGAGGTGGCGGGGGGTCAGAGGTCAGGGGTGGCGGGTGGTCAGAGGTCAGGGGTGGCGGGGGTCAGAGGTGGCGGGAGGTCAGAGGTCAGTGCCTTACCTGAGCGATCGCCCACTTGACCATCGGCCCGCAGGCCAGAGACGCGCGGTTGACCTGCTCGTAGTTGTAGCTGGGGTTGGACATGTAGTTCTTCTTCATCTTCTCCCGGATGGAGTCACTAGGACACGCAGAGAGTGTGTTAGAACGAGGTGTTTCTCACACACACACACACACACACACACACACACACACACACACACACACACACACACACACACACACACAGAGTGTCCGAACCAAACGCGATCCAAGGCGGCTTTTCCATGATAATCAGAGTTTGTCAACGGCAACACATTGATTGACATTGATTTGTCACATCTGGCTCGGACACTAAAGCAACGACACACTCATGCAAATACAATGTTTTTCTTCAAACTGATACGACACATTATCACAGTTGCAAATGTTCAACCCCTTTGAGTTAAAATATTAATAATAATAAAGTTACTATTTCAATCATTTAACACATTCACATGTTAATGGGTCAGATAATCGGTTAATGGCCACATGATGAATCAACACTGATCTGAATAATGACTATAGTCTTCTGTATTTTGCGTCTTGTATCTGATGTTTGATCAAGCGCTGTGGAGATGAAGCTGACTGGACGTGCAGCTAAACAAATAAAATCTATATTTAGTGTAATTTTGATTCTATTTATTCGAATATTACATGATGCTGGTGTTACTTTGACACACTCGTCTCTGACTGATAACTGAACCTTGAACTGAGGCGTGAGAGCCGCCTCGCTCCTGAGAGGAAGATGTGTGCAAGGAGATGATAATACCTCGTGTCCTCAGAGACAAAGTTGACTATGCTGGAGATGAAATTGTCTCTGATAATAACTTGTCTGATCTTTTTCCAGTCACTAGTTTCCTCGCCGAGCAAGAGGCAGATCGACTCTAGAGCCAGTTTAACGGCTGCCGGGGGGTTTGCCATAGCGCGCACTTCAACAAGGTGATGCTTCTTAATCGAGCTGACGGCTAGGGAGGGAAGGCAGGGTTTTAGGACCACGAGGACAAACGGTTCATGCGGCGGGAGCGTAGCGGCCGCGGCGTCGGGGAGAGGGACCGAGTCACGTGACCCACCAGTGTGGGGTCTATGATAACCAGTGTCGCCAGTGTGGGGTCTATGATAACCAGTGTCACCAGTGTGGGGTCTATGATAACCAGTGTCACCAGTGTGTGGTCTATGATAACCAGTGTCACCAGTGTGGGGTCTATGATAACCAGTGTCACCAGTGTGTGGTCTATGATAACCAGTGTCGCCAGTGTGGGGTCTATAACCAGTGTCACCAGTGTGGGGTCTATGATACACTAATGAGTTCCCCCAACACTACTCTCAACAGAGGATGTGATTGGGTAGCTGGACTCACCAGCGGACCAACTGCATCGCAGCATCTCAAATGTTTTATGCGAAATTCAAATTTTGTGCACAAGTTAGATTCACTGCATTGGATGTAAACGCAGCTAGTGAGTGTGTGTGTGTGTGTGTGTGTGTGTGTGTGTGTGTGTGTGAGGACTACGGCTGTAAATGCAGCTAGTGTGTGTGTGTGTGTGAGGACTACAGTTGTCCTCTTTACACGCGGCGGCCACCGCTCCGCACCGACAGTCAGTCACCTGATCTCATCAGCAGAAAAGTTCACAATAGTGGGGATGAAGTTCTCGCGCATAATGATGGAGCGAATCTGCTTCCAGTCGGTGGTGCTCTCGCCCAGCAGCAGACAGATGGACTCCAGCGCCAGCTTGACTGCCGCCGGCGGGTTGGCCATCGACCGCACCTCCACTAAGTGCTGCTTCTTAATCGATTTAACAGCTAAACGAGCCACAAGCGTGAGAAGAGACAGAAGGAGTGAAGAGAGCAGAGACATTAGCGCAGTGAAACGAACGCCCAACACCACTAGCAATCACACAAGAAAAGAGCGGAAAGCAGAAAACACAAGGAAACATCCACTGTCGCCTTTGGCTTGCTTAGCTGCGGTTTATTAAGACGCTTAATATTCAGTAATATTATTGATATGATGCACTGACACTTTCAGATGAGAACAAAACTTGATCTGAAAAATGACTCTTCTGTCTTCTGGAGAGATGCTTCACACCTGAGTCTGATTGAGTCTCATATCTGATGAAGTTTGCATCATTGATTCTGTTATTTTGCTGTTTATTAGCTTTGAAACAATCTGTATTATATAAAACGAAACTTGACTTGCTATAAGACACCGGCCAAATGTCTCCCAGATATGGAGAGTAAACTGATAGTTTGGACTGACAGCAGTGAATATTTCCTTAAGAGTAGATCACAACAACACAAGAAAAACTATTTCAGACTGTTTTTAACGTGAGCAGATTCTCTGGAGATGTGAAAGCCAAAGCAACAGCGTCAGTGTAAGCGCAGGAGCGCGAAGAGAACTCGTACCGTTCTGAGCCTCGATGACGGCCGGCTCCACCTGGTCCAGGTCCTGCTTCACTCGCAGCTGCTTGTCTTTGATCACTTCCTGCTGCTTGTAAACTGCTTCCTGTATCTCCTGACTCATGACCTGTGAAGCAGAGCGAGAGGTTACGAGAGCAGCGAGGGGTTGATGCACACGAGGGCCTGTCAGGGACGCTCGGAGCTCGTCTTGCCTTCTTCTTCTCGGCCTCCTGCTGGTCCTTCACCATCTTCTTCAGCTTGTCGTTGGCGGCAGCGTTCTTGACCTCCAGCTCCTGACTCTTGATCCGCAGGTCGCGCCGCAGCTCCTCCACCTGAGACACACGCATAACACGCTAAATCAGGGTACTAAACGGGGTCGTAACGCATTACAAGTAGCGTCACATCAAAAAATGTATCTGATTCCATGACGCACAAGTAACACATTACTCTATAAATGTACACATTATTTGAGTTAAGTTTTTAAACTACTAAATAAGGGTTCTTTAATATTCCATAACATTGACGAACAGGAAAGACAAAAAGCAGAACAGCACAAAAGTAACAAAACACATTACTTTCAACAACGTTTAGAGGTCTTTAGATGGCATGCATCGCTCTAGAGCTCAGGAAATATTCCAAGTGCTCAAAATATGAGAATATTCTAAGTGTGTTTGTAACAGAAAATTAAGGTGTGTGTTATATAGGCTGTTGTTGAATGCATTACTAAGTTAATAACTTGTATAAAATAACTGCTCTGTAAAAAAACTCCTGCAAGGCCTGGAAGAGATCACGCCTCAGCTGAGAAAAACAACATTACTTTACACAGAAAATAACTAAGCAACGCAATTAGACACTTTTTTAAGGGAATAACACAATATTGTAACATTACTTTTAAAAGTAAATTTCATAAATAGTTACTTTTTATGAAAGTTACTTTTAAAAGTAATATTACACTATTGTGTTACTCCCTAAAAAGTAACCAATTACATAGTTACCAAGTAATATAATTGATTACTTTTTAAGGGAGTAACTATTGTAACATTACTTTTAAAAGTAACTTTAATAAAAAGTAACTTAGTAATGTAACTGGTTACTTTTTAGGGAGTAACCCAATATTGTAACTTTACTTGGTTACTTCTTTATAAAAGTTATTTTTAAAAAGTAATATAATTGGTAACTTTTTTAGGGAGCAAGGCAACACTTGTAACAGTGCCGTCACCCGTCAGGGGTGTTAGCCGCGTGACGTCGGCGAAGCTCGTACCTGATCGACGGTCTCCTTGATCTTGCGCAGTCCCACATTGAGGTGCATCTGCTGCTCCTCCAGCTCGCTGCGCTTCTCGTTGAACAGGTTGGCGTAGTGGTTGATGAAGTCCAGGTAGTGGCGTGGGGTGATCGCCATCGTGCGGCCACCACGCTTAGCCAAGCGGTTGTTAGCCTGAGAACACCAGAGTAAGTGTAAAGGAGTGCAGAGGAACAGATGCGAATGCCTTCAGATCTGTGAACGCGAGACGCCCGCTGACCTGGTGCAGCGTCTGGTGGACGAACACGCAGCCGTTGACGATAGCCTCGCGGTGGGTGGGCGGCTGCGGAAGCTTGTCGTACACGATGGGCATGTAGTCGGGCACTTTGTAGTTGGGCTTCTCCAGGTCCATCTTGCTGGTGAACTCTTTACCCACCTGGTAGAGCGCTTCAGTGGACCAATCACCAAACCAGTTGAGCACACACCTGCAGAATTTGAGTTGAAGTTTGCATCATTGATTCTGTTTATTAAGCTTCTTTGAAACGATCTTGTATAAAGCGCTACAGAAATAAAGCTTCTCCGGTCAGTGACCGCGACGGGTACCTGTTGAAGAGGGCGGGTGACGTGGCCGCGCGGTCCTTCAGTCCCTCTGACGACGGGTTCATGGTGAACACCACATGCAGGTTCCTGATCACCTGACTCGTGAACCACTTGTAAAGCTCCTCATGGGTGTCCAGCATCAAGCCCTCCTTCTGTGCGCCCTCCTTACACTGCGTCATCAGCGTGGCGTATTCGTCGCCCTCGAACAGGCCGGGCACCTGCAACAGCACAGAGAGAGTTCAGAACACACACAGAGAGTTCAGATCACACACAGAGTTCAGATCACACACAGAGAGTTCAGATCACACAGAACACAGAGAGTTCAGAACAGAGAACACACAGAGAACACACAGAGAACACACATGACGGGCCGCACCTCTCCGTTGGCCAGCAGTGTGTTCATGCGCTCCAGGAATCCCGAGTCCAGCACGTTCGACTCGTCCATGATGAAGGCGATCTTCTCGTTCTTGCAGCCGGAGCGCCGGAGGACCGTCCGCAGGTCTTCGTCGAAGTCCTCGCCGGTGTACTTCCTGTGGACCTGCGCAGATACGATCACAGTTACCGGAGCCTCAAGAACCATAAAAACTTTTATTTGATTTTATATACATTCATTGTTATTAATGTTTATGCATTGTCCTCTTTGATTTAGAGTCACTATCACTTTGTAGTCGAGTCTCCTTCATCTATACAGCGCTTTAACAATCTAGAGTTTCACAGCAGCTTTACAGATAACAGGAGATTACAGTAACAGAGAGTGTTTAGGCTTTACAGCAGCTCTAGAATAAAGTTATTGTCCAGCTAAAGTTAGTTCTGATTGATTCACTGACATTGCAGAGATCATTAGTGATTAACTTAGGGGCCGCTAACACGACACCGCTCTAACAGAAAACAGGAAACTTTTAATGATCTGGCAGTTCATTTGCATGACAAATGAGAACGCAAACTTTGAAACCGGTTCCAAGATGCAAGTTTTGATTTAAAAAAAAAAAGTTATCTCTGTGTAAACTTCAAAAACATAAAGCTGTGAAAAGATGACGGTGTGCACATGCATATTATGTAGAGGACAGGACAATTTATATGAAGTAAAATCAATGTTTTGAGGATTATCTGACATATTGCATCTTTAATTTTCTCAAGGAAGTGCACTGTACATTTAACCATGTTAAAACTGAATAAACATGTCCAAAAAATCTGACAGCCAATCAAACGCTTGTTGGTTCTAACCTTGATCTGATAGACACTGAGTCCATTCATCCAGGCCACGAAGCGTGAGAGCGTTGTCTTCCCGGCTCCGCTGACCCCGATCAGGAGAAGATGACCCTGCGGCTGACGGAAGATTCTGGAGGAGAACAAGCCTGCCGTTACTGACGCATCAGCCGGTGAAATGTGTGTTTAATCGGGCTCTCTGTACCTGTCGATCCTCAGCACGTGATCCAGAACCTCATTGAAGAGCACGAGAGGAACGTCCAGCTCCTCCTCGTAGAACACCTTCAGTCTGGCCTTCACATAGTCGCGCAGCTCCTCCTGCTCCACGGGCACGTAGTCCTACAGGAGAACAGGAGACGGGATGAGTTACGCTGAGCTACGGGATGAGTTACGCTGAGCTACGGGATGAGTTACGCTGAGCTCCGGGATGAGTTACGCTGAGCTACGGGATGAGTTACGCTGAGCTACGGGATGAGTTACGCTGAGCTACGGGATGAGTTACGCTGAGCTACGGGATGAGTTACGCTGAGCTACGGGATGAGTTACGCTGAGATACGGGATGAGTTACGCTGAGATACGGGATGAGTTACGCTGAGCTACGGGATGAGTTACGCTGAGCTACGGGATGAGTTACGCTGAGCTACGGGATGAGCTACGCTGAGCTACGGGATGAGCTACGCTGAGCTACGGGATGAGTTACGCTGAGCTACGGGATGAGCTACGCTGAGCTACGGGATGAGTTACGCTGAGCTACGGGATGAGTTACGCTGAGCTACGGGATGAGTTACGCTGAGCTACGGGATGAGTTACGCTGAGCTACGGGATGAGCTACGCTGAGCTACGGGATGAGTTACGCTGAGCTCCGGGATGAGTTACGCTGAGCTCCGGGATGAGTTACGCTGAGCTCCGGGATGAGTTACGCTGAGCTCCGGGATGAGTTACGCTGAGCTTCGGGATGAGTTACGCTGAGCTACGGGATGAGCTACGGGATGAGGATGAGTCACGCTGAGCTCCAGGATGAGTTACGCTGAGCTCCGGGATGAGTTACGCTGAGCTACGGGATGAGTTACGCTGAGCTACGGGATGAGTTACGCTGAGCTACGGGATGAGTTACGCTGAGCTACGGGATGAGTTACGCTGAGCTACGGGATGAGTTACGCTGAGCTACGGGATGAGTTACGCTGAGCTCCGGGATGAGTTACGCTGAGCTACGGGATGAGTTACGCTGAGCTACGGGATGAGTTACGCTGAGCTACGGGATGAGTTACGCTGAGCTCCGGGATGAGTTACGCTGAGCTCCGGGATGAGTTACGCTGAGCTTCGGGATGAGTTACGCTGAGCTACGGGATGAGTTACGCTGAGCTCCGGGATGAGTCACGCTGAGCTACGGGATGAGTTACGCTGAGCTACGGGATGAGTTACGCTGAGCTACGAGATGAGGATGAGTCACGCTGAGCTCCGGGATGAGTTACGCTGAGCTCCGGGATGAGTTACGCTGAGCTACGGGATGAGTTACGCTGAGCTACGGGATGAGTTACGCTGAGCTACGGGATGAGTTACGCTGAGCTACGGGATGAGTTACGCTGAGCTACGGGATGAGTTACGCTGAGCTACGGGATGAGCTACGGGATGAGTTACGCTGAGCTACGGGATGAGCTACGGGATGAGTTACGCTGAGCTACGGGATGAGCTACGGGATGAGTTACGCTGAGCTACGGGATGAGCTACGGGATGAGTTACGCTGAGCTACGGGATGAGTTACGCTGAGCTACGGGATGAGCTACGCTGAGCTACGGGATGAGTTACGCTGAGCTACGGGATGAGTTACGCTGAGCTACGGGATGAGTTACGCTGAGCTACGGGATGAGTTACGCTGAGCTACGGGATGAGTTACGCTGAGCTCCGGGATGAGTTACGCTGAGCTCCGGGATGAGTTACGCTGAGCTCCGGGATGAGTTACGCTGAGCTACGGGATGAGTTACGCTGAGCTCCGGGATGAGTTACGCTGAGCTACGGGATGAGTTACGCTGAGCTACGGGATGAGTTACGCTGAGCTACGGGATGAGTTACGCTGAGCTCCGGGATGAGTTACGCTGAGCTCCGGGATGAGTTACGCTGAGCTACGGGATGAGTTACGCTGAGCTCCGGGATGAGTTACGCTGAGATACGGGATGAGTTACGCTGAGCTACGGGATGAGTTACGCTGAGCTCCGGGATGAGTTACGCTGAGCTCCGGGATGAGTTACGCTGAGCTACGGGATGAGTTACGCTGAGCTCCGGGATGAGTTACGCTGAGCTACGGGATGAGCTACGGGATGAGTTACGCTGAGCTACGGGATGAGCTACGGGATGAGTTACGCTGAGCTACGGGATGAGTTACGCTGAGCTACGGGATGAGTTACGCTGAGCTACGGGATGAGTTGCGCTGAGCTACGGGATGAGTTACGCTGAGCTACGGGATGAGTTACGCTGAGCTACGGGATGAGTTACGCTGAGCTACGGGATGAGTTACGCTGAGCTACGGGATGAGTTACGCTGAGCTACGGGATGAGTTACGCTGAGCTACGGGATGAGTTACGCTGAGCTACGGGATGAGTTACGCTGAGCTACGGGATGAGTTACGCTGAGCTACGGGATGAGTTACGCTGAGCTACGGGATGAGTTACGCTGAGCTCCGGGATGAGTTACGCTGAGCTACGGGATGAGTTACGCTGAGCTACGGGATAAGTTACGCTGAGCTACGGGATGAGTTTAGTGCTGCCGCGATTAGTCGACTTAGTCGACGTAATCGACCATGCAAATTAGTCGACGGCAATTCTTTTAGTCGACGTGTCGTTTTACTATTGACCGCTATTTATTTTTGGTCTCCCGTCACAAACGGCTCACTGTAATTCACCTCCACACACCAGTCTGTGCGCCGTGCGCGCCCTGCTGGTTTATCTGCTATCATTTTCCTTCACGTTCCCGCCCGCCTTCACTGCTTTGATATGAAAAATTCAAAAAAGGCAGGTGACGGAGCTTTCACAGTGGGCTCGTTTGCTGCGGTCCGAGTCAGAGCGCGATTGTTTGATCCCGGCGCCCCCCGCAGCGTTGGTCTGGTTTCACACTCAATTCTATCGAACCCTGTTGAGTTTGCGTGCATCTTATGCCATCGCAAACGTGCACGGCGCATGATAGAAAATAGAACGCGGGTCAATATTATTGTGTTTTTCAAACGGACTCTTTTGAGGAGACAGTGGATTTCCAAATGTGTTGCCCTGATTGCACGCGCAATGCGCGAATACACTGCAGACTCAACTCTCGCGTATCCAAGGTAAATCATCATCATCACTATCATCCCTTACATGTGTTTTATTTAACTAAATGCATCATAATCAGCTAAAACGCATGGGCAGGTTACTTAACTTCCTGAACAAGCGCTCCCGAGTCCGTGTTGCTTTCACATTCACGCGAACCGCGGCACGGGCCCGCCATGCACGCAGGTGTAAACGCGAGCTACATAACTGCGTGCCTGCCTGCTTTCAGCGCGACTCATAGTGGGCTAGTCCAGACTCTTTCAATTCAATTCCAATTTATTTGTATAGCGCTTTTCACAGAAAATGCATTGCATCTACTTTACTATTCAGAGTGATGTTATCAGTTATGCTTTTCAGAAATGTACATAAATTAATCATTATTAGCTTACTGTACATTTTTTTAAGGCAGAACAAAGAGCTAATTTAAGTAATACATACATGTTTGTTATTAGAGGATTAGATTAGGACTCTGACTAATATGGTATAGCCTAATGGAAATGCAGATACTTAATAATTAGATTGTTAATACATAATGTTTTTGAACAGGTGACATTTTATGTTTTGGCCCTTCAGTTGAGTTCAAAATAAAATGGACATAACGAAATAAACACTTGATTTTTTTTTTAATTAGTCGTTTAGATTAGTCGACTAATCGAAAAATTAGTCGAAAGATTAGTCGTTAGAAAATTAGTCGTTAGTGGCAGCACTAGATGAGTTACGCTGAGCTACGGGATGAGTTACGCTGAGCTACGGGATGAGTTACGCTGAGCTCCGGGATGAGTTACGCTGAGCTACGGGATGAGTTACGCTGAGCTACGGGATGAGTTACGCTGAGCTACGGGATGAGGATGAGTCACGCTGAGCTCCGGGATGAGTTACGCTGAGCTACGGGATGAGGATGAGTCACGCTGAGCTCCGGGATGAGTTACGCTGAGCTACGGGATGAGCTACGGGATGAGGATGAGTCACGCTGAGCTCCGGGATGAGTTACGCTGAGCTACGGGATGAGGATGAGTCACGCTGAGCTCCGGGATGAGTTACGCTGAGCTACGGGATGAGCTACGGGATGAGGATGAGTTACGCTGAGCTCCGGGATGAGTTACGCTGAGCTCCGGGATGAGTTACGCTGAGCTACGGGATGAGTTACGCTGAGCTACGGGATGAGTTACGCTGAGCTACGGGATGAGTTACGCTGAGCTACGGGATGAGTTACGCTGAGCTACGGGATGAGTTACGCTGAGCTACGGGATGAGTTACGCTGAGCTCCGGGATGAGTTACGCTGAGCTCCGGGATGAGTTACGCTGAGCTCCGGGATGAGTTACGCTGAGCTCCGGGATGAGTTACGCTGAGCTACGGGATGAGTTACGCTGAGCTACGGGATGAGTTACGCTGAGCTACGGGATGAGTTACGCTGAGCTACGGGATGAGTTACGCTGAGCTACGGGATGAGTTACGCTGAGCTCCGGGATGAGTTACGCTGAGCTCCGGGATGAGTTACGCTGAGCTCCGGGATGAGTTACGCTGAGCTCCGGGATGAGTTACGCTGAGCTACGGGATGAGTTACGCTGAGCTCCGGGATGAGTTACGCTGAACTACGGGATGAGTTACGCTGAGCTACGGGATGAGCTACGCTGAGCTACGGGATGAGCTACGCTGAGCTACGGGATGAGTTACGCTGAGCTACGGGATGAGTTACGCTGAGCTACGGGATGAGCTACGCTGAGCTACGGGATGAGCTACGCTGAGCTACGGGATGAGTTACGCTGAGCTACGGGATGAGTTACGCTGAGCTACGGGATGAGTTACGCTGAGCTACGGGATGAGTTACGCTGAGCTACGGGATGAGTTACGCTGAGCTACTGGATGAGTTACGCTGAGCTACGGGATGAGCTACGCTGAGCTACGGGATGAGCTACGCTGAGCTACGGGATGAGTTACGCTGAGCTACGGGATGAGTTACGCTGAGCTACGGGATGAGTTACGCTGAGCTACGGGATGAGTTACGCTGAGCTACGGGATGAGTTACGCTGAGCTACGGGATGAGTTACGCTGAGCTACGGGATGAGTTACGCTGAGCTACGGGATGAGTTACGCTGAGCTACGGGATGAGTTACGCTGAGCTACGGGATGAGTTACGCTGAGCTACGGGATGAGTTACGCTGAGCTACGGGATGAGTTACGCTGAGCTACGGGATGAGTTACGCTGAGCTCCGGGATGAGTTACGCTGAGCTCCGGGATGAGTTACGCTGAGCTCCGGGATGAGTTACGCTGAGCTACGGGATGAGTTACGCTGAGCTACGGGATGAGTTACGCTGAGCTACGGGATGAGCTACGCTGAGATACGGGATGAGTTACGCTGAGCTACGGGATGAGTTACGCTGAGATACGGGATGAGTTACGCTGAGCTACGGGATGAGTTACGCTGAGATACGGGATGAGTTACGCTGAGATACGGGATGAGTTACGCTGAGCTACGGGATGAGCTACGCTGAGATACGGGATGAGTTACGCTGAGCTACGGGATGAGTTACGCTGAGCTACGGGATGAGTTACGCTGAGCTCCGGGATGAGCTACGCTGAGATACGGGATGAGTTACGCTGAGCTCCGGGATGAGTTACGCTGAGCTCCGGGATGAGTTACGCTGAGATACGGGATGAGTTACGCTGAGCTACGGGATGAGTTACGCTGAGCTACGGGATGAGTTACGCTGAGCTACGGGATGAGTTACGCTGAGCTACGGGATGAGTTACGCTGAGCTACGGGATGAGTTACGCTGAGCTACGGGATGAGTTACGCTGAGCTACGGGATGAGTTACGCTGAGCTCCGGGATGAGTTACGCTGAGCTACGGGATGAGTTACGCTGAGCTACGGGATGAGTTACGCTGAGCTACGGGATGAGTTACGCTGAGCTACGGGATGAGTTACGCTGAGCTCCGGGATGAGTTACGCTGAGCTACGGGATGAGTTACGCTGAGCTACGAGATGAGTTACGCTGAGCTACGGGATGAGTTACGCTGAGCTACGGGATGAGTTACGCTGAGCTACGGGATGAGTTACGCTGAGCTCCGGGATGAGTTACGCTGAGCTACGGGATGAGTTACGCTGAGCTACGGGATGAGCTACGCTGAGCTACGGGATGAGTTACGCTGAGCTACGGGATGAGTTACGCTGAGCTACGGGATGAGTTACGCTGAGCTACGGGATGAGCTACGCTGAGCTACGGGATGAGCTACGCTGAGCTACGGGATGAGTTACGCTGAGCTACGGGATGAGCTACGCTGAGCTACGGGATGAGCTACGCTGAGCTACGGAAGCTTCTGCGTGCTGTCCCGCGACACTCACCTTGGAGAGCCAGTTGCTGTACAGGATGGGTTTGTTGAGGGCTTTGTCACGGTCGATGTTGGGAAAGTGTTTCAAGGCGACCATGTCGATGTTTTCATCGGTCCAGCGTCTCTCCTCGTCCTCCACCAATCTGTCAGGAGAATCAGTTCAACCACTGTGCCATTTCAAAACAATCAACCACACATATTCCTAGGTTTGCTGCTGGAATTGGGAGAAATGTGCCGGGTTTCCCACACTCCTGACAATCATTTCTTTCCAAACCGGACACATTTTCTTCCATAGTTTGGTTTGTTTAGGCAAATATGAACATGGCAGTTGTACTCGGATCTGCAGCAAAGCAACCAGTCCGAGATCCCCTGAACGAAGTAGCGATGGGAAACCTCAATTGTAATGAAATGTTTTGAAAAATTTGTTGTGTCGATACTCATGAAAGATGTTGAGTCAAAATTGGATGTGTACCAGTTCGCCTATAAGCAATAGGGGTGCACGATTCAGAAAATGTCACGATTCGATTCCGATTTTTTGTCTCAAGGTTCGATTCAAAATCGATTTTCGATTCAAAAACGATTCTCGATTCAAAAAACGATTCGCAGTATATAAATGTAGTTTACTTTTTCCTATGTGATTGATTGCAGTAGACACAATTTTAAAGAAAAAAAACCACAACAAATTAAATGTAGTTTTATATTACTTTATATGTTTTCATACAAAAATAAAAACTTTTGCAACTAAAAAGTGCAAAGTGCCAAGCTTTGGCCAGCTTTCAAATACATTTAATTCAAGTTAAATAAAACTTAAATAAAAAGCTTTTACATTTAGCTTTAAAGTGCTGTAGTCAGATCAAACAATTAATGTTAATGTGGTTTAAGGAGTACTTCAGCTACCAGGCTGACTGTTGAAATGTGAACTCGACTGGGCACATTGAACTTCCTAAAAATTTATACTAATGTCATAGAACCCTTGCGAAATTATTTTAAATAGATTTAAAAAAGCCACTGCTACTGGTCCAGTGAAGTCGTTCATAGGCGTAATTTGCGGGTATCTCCAGTTAACTAGCAGAGCATTCATTTAGTTCGCTATTAAATAAGAGATCTGTTGTTTTTGAAATCAAGCCGCGCGCTCGTTGCCGCTGCTATCAGTGTCATGGATACAGTGTTCTCCGTGGCTCGCGCAGTCTTCACTCGGACGCGCGCTTCAATCTATCGCCATTGTGGAGACCCCGGTGAAATCACAAAATAAAATGCTCACAAACGTGATGAACATATTGGGTTTTGATGAGAGAGAGAAAAAACTATACGAGTGCGGTTTAGAACCCGTAACCTCTGACACGCTTGGCAAAAGATCTACAGAACTCAAACATAATCTGCGGATCGATGCATTTATTCACGGGTTGAGCAGAGATGCTGCAGTTTGACCAGCGGGCGGCAAGAACTTGCAATGTAACTATTTATCAGACCGGCCCTCGCAGCCTCGAAACACTACCGGACCACCGGTAAAAGTCCCGACTCACCCGATTGCCACTCCGCCCGTGCACGCCATTAAAAAAAAAATATGAATCGATTTTTGGAATTCTATGAATCGATTCTGAATCGGTAAAGATTGAATCGCGATTCAAATGTGAATCGATTTTTTTGCACACCCCTAATAAGCAAGGACGCAGCACTGATGACGCAGTCCTCTGTATCTCGCACTATATTTCTAAGCACCTTGAAAACATAGAAGCTTATGCTAGAATCTTGTTTTTAATACAGTGCAAACTCATGTGCTTTTAAATAAGCTTAAAAACATGAATGTCAATACTATCTTAATTAAATGGTTTTATTCTTTCTTAACTGACAGGGCACAGCAAGTGAAGGTCAATGAGACGCTATCAGAGATCTAATACTGTACCACAGGAGTTCCTCAGGCCTGTGTCGTTTCACCAATACTCTTCACATTGTACACAAATGATTGCAGGAATGTACACTCTCATAACCATATAATGAAATTTGCTGACGATACCGCGATCCTGAGCCTTTTGTACAAGAAAACGGACTCCTCTATGTATCAAAACGAAATAGACACATTTGTTAAATGGTGTGACACCAACCAACTAATTTTAAACATCCAAAAAACAAACTAGATGGTCTTCGACCCGAGGCAAGTTACAGACCACAAGCCAGTGGTCATTCTAAACCAGGAAGTAACTCAGGTGTCCTCATACAAATATTTAGGTGTCCATATTGACTGTCTTCTTTGTTGGAATACACATGTTGACAACCTGTATAACAAACTGCAGCAGAGGCTATATTTTTTAAGGCGCCTAAGGTCGTGTGGTGTGGGCAGTCGTATCATGATGATCTTCTATCATGCCATCTTAGAGAGTGTCATCCGATATGGAATTACTGCATGGTTTGGCAGTTAAGGTGAAAAATAAGCTTGCTAACATGCACAAAGCAGCCATGAACATGATAGGGAGGAGAGACTGTGAGCCTGTACAGAGCCTGTATGATCAGGCAGTTATAAAACAGGCGTTGAAAATTAAATCAGACCCTCAACATCCACTCTTTCCTGAATATGAAACCTTGCCATCGGGAAGAAGACTCCGCGTACCAAAATGCAAAACTAATCGCTTAAAATTATCATTCGTGCCAGTCTCTATTAAGTTGCTGAACGATGTGAAATAAAACTGTGAGCACTTCAGCACTTCACTTGTGATCTCAGTGCAATATATAAACTAGCGCCTTAGCATATGCACTTTACATAAACTTCAATACAATGGAGTAATTTGCAACAACCATACTAGCACTTAAGCACTTGCATTTTAATCCATGGAATTGTGCTGTCAATTATGTCCCTTTTTCTTCTGTGTCTATATTTGCTTCTGTTTTTGTTGATGTGTTTTGTAATTTGTGATGTTTTGTATGATGTTTGTTTTATGAAACACCTCGGCACTGTGCCCAAGCAAAATTTCCTCTCGGGGACAATAAAGTTTACTCAACTCAAACAAACTCTGGAGCGGTTCGCTAGTAGTGAGAAAGCAATGCAACCCAACAAACCGAGTAGGGCTGCAACTAACGATTATTTTGATAATCGATTAATCTGTCGATTATTTAAAAAAAATCTTTGATTAATCGGATGAAAAAATGTTTTGATTTAAATTTCATTTTAAACAATGTTAAATCCTGCCCAATGCTGTCCTCCAAACAATGTGTAATATAGTTAAAGTCTATGAAAACAAATATAGTGAATGAATCTATGCAGGATGCTGTATATTATTAGCAAAAAAGTGTTAAAATACAAACTTAATTACATTCTAAACCTAAAAAGTTGTTAACTCTGAGCCCTGTTTTGGAAGAGTGCACGATCTACAGGCCTGGAACCCGTTGGACTCACCGGTCCTGGAAGAGTCGGAGCGCCTCGTGAGCCCAGATGCGGATGAGCCCCTCGACGGGCAGCGTCTCTAGCGGCCTCAGCGCCTCGAAGATCCCCCGCACCCAGCGGGTCATCTCTCTCGGGGAGTAGATGTAGTGCGGCTGCGTGTCCTGCGTGAACCGCTCCTGTTACACAGAACAGATATAGCTAAACTGGATCATTGCGGAACAAACACAGCATCTTTATCTGGGGGGATAAGCATGTCAGGTTTCAAGTCTAGTTGAGATCACAAGCAGGTTTCCAGAACATGTTCAGATCCCAGAGTGCCGACACTCAACACAAGACCAGCAGACATGAGCATCCAAACATGTCATGGGGTCCTGTGTTTTCAGCGACGCAGATGTGGAATCAACTCATAAAAGTGGAACGTACTGTATAACGTGGAATTTGGCAAATTTTGGATGAATAAATCAGATGTAGGGCTGCACACTTAACCTCTTCCACTCTGATCGCCCGTGGGCGGGCAAAAGAGCTACGTTTTAAACTTAATTTTATTTAGTTAAACTTTAACTTTAATATTTAAACTTAATTTTTTTATGTTTCTGGAGATACTATAGCCCCATATATAGTATCATTTTAAATCTTAAAATCTCATCTTTACACAGAATACAATTATATGTGTGTATATGGAACACAAATAATTAATATAAAGCTTTAAAAAACAATCGTCACAAAATCGCTCCTCCCCCAAAATGGCGATGCAGATATGTAAATATGAATATGTATTTTTTTATGTATCTCACAAAACAGAAAAATCATATCAAAAGAAAGCTCTCATTCTCAGAAATGTGACTATGTAGTTTGTTTTATTGTTTTAACATCATAGTTCACATTATGTCCACAAGAATCGGGCAGTAAAATATGATTTCTGTGAATAAACAAAGACAAACGTCTCATTTCTACTTCGATTACAGGTGCTCTAAGCTAAAATCAGCCACAAACTCTATATCATCTTTTACCTTAGGATGTTATCTTTCAAATGAGCCCATTTGTACTTTTCTGTGAGCTCCTCTTGGTAAATAATCCACTGTTATGTCGCGGATGTCCAGAACACAAAACGCGCTCGACAGGAGAAACACGCGATCTACACATCATCATCAAACCGTGCAAGCGTCCTCTAATCATGACGATGATATACAAATCAGGCACGTGTTCAAAGCTGAGGCTGTCAGCTTTCCAATCACATGTCAATCATTTATCTAGTCCAATCACATGCTGAATCAGCCAACGAATCAGTGGAGTAGGTGGGCGGGATCACGACCGGCTTTTATCATGGCTTTAGTACATCACGACGTGATGATAGGCGCGACTCGCGCGCGAGTAGATAGTAACAAGTGAATGACAAGCGACGAAGACGACTGACAGAAAATTATTGGATATATATTTGTATTTTTCGAGCGTTTTGATAAAAAAAATGGCATCTGGAGAGGGAAAAGCAGCTAAAAAGGTGTTCTCTTGCGTTGAAGCAATAGAAGAGCTTGAAAGAGAAAGTGACGGTGCATCGTGTAGCGTGCATCTTAGGGCTAACGTTATCTAGGTCTACTTTCATATTTCTATAGTCTCTCATTTTTATTTATGTTTCAATTTGTACAAGTGGTGTGTTTTAGACCACATAAATTCTACAAGACAGTTTTTTAAGTGATTATTGTCTCCTGAAAGGAGAATAGCCTACATTTGTTGTGCTTTTATTTACAAAACACAAATGTTACTTGGTCTCATTCCTTTATACCATTTTGCATTAAACCTGAATGAAAATGAAGAAAATCAATCGATAATTAAGTAAAGTGCTTTAGTATGTATTAAAAGTAGGATTTTTGGGGTAGTATTAGTAAAAAAAAAAAAAAAAATTGCATTTGAGTATTAGAAAAATCCAAAGGACACATATATGCACTAAAAATGATACTTTACCTCCCTTCGGTTATATTTGAATAACTCTTGCTCAGAATGTCATAGAGAAAAAATCTTTTTTTCTGGTGGATACTGCCACCTAGTATAGTCAAACAATATAATCAGCAGGTCCCCAGAGCAAACAGTACCTGAATCACAGATTTTCAAAGACAGGATTCTATAAAAAAATAAAATAAAAGTCCTATTTTTTTTATGTTTATCGTAATATTTTAAAAGCATACAATGCTATTTATGAAGTTTTGCAATCTAATTTAATAAATCTGAAGGGTTTTCTGTACAATGACACTAGCTTTTTAAATTTCCTACACTGTATGTGTCTAGGGTGAATATTTAAACTTGGGTGTGTTAAAATCAGGCGGAATTCCAAAATATGCCTTAGAGTGGAAGAGGTTAATCAAGTGTGTGTGTGTGTGTGTGTGTGTGTGTGAATATTAAAGACTGTAAGTCTGTCTCAGTTTGCTCTACTACACAAACTCAAGTCTGCGTCTCACTATATGAGCTGGCAAAAAAAAAATTCGAATTTTGAATATTCGTCGAATTAAAATAAAAACAGTGCACAAGGCGCGCGAGACATGATTGTGACGTCACTGACGCGGTTTGTTTTGGTTAGCTTATCCAGTACAGCGCGGTGCGGCTGCGTTGCTAATGTGAAAAATGCTTCCTGCTGACAATATGTAGAAGTGTAGTGAGTAGAAGTGAATGGTTTCTGAATGGCGCCCTCTTGTAGCCATAGGACACAATACAGTATTTTTTTCCTCTAACATTAAATATTGCCTTTAGAATTCGAATATCAAATTTAGCTTTTCAGCCACTTTGACAGCCCTAATGAGCTCATGAACTTCATCTCCAGAGCTGCTCTGAGTCACTTCAGCAGCATTTCACCACTTCATCTGAGAACGATCAGCAGAAACACAGACTCGCAGCTCTTCACTGCAACCTGCCAAAATAAAGGTTCAGTTTCACTTGAGGGAATTCTGCCAGATCTGTCTGAAGTGCAAACCTGAGACATGGTGTAGAACTCGACCATGGCAGCGGTGAGCGGCTCAGCGAAGGTCCTCAGGGACGGGATGAGCCTCAGCATGGCTCGGTTGAAGGTGCCGTAGATCTGGGTCAGTGAGGCCGGCCCGGGATAGTCCACGTACACCACCGGCACATGACGCAAAAACCTGCAGACACCACGAGTAAAGGCCCGTTCACACCAAGAGCGATAACTATAAAGATAACTATATTATCGTCCACACCAACGAACGATAACGGTCTGTTTATTCTAAGCTCAAAGTGTGTCCAACGTCATTGAACATGTCTTTGCTGTTCTTGTTGCATTACTCCGCTTTAACCAGCAGATGTCCTCAGCATGCTGTGTTTCGAGTGAAGCTAGCGTAATCAAGCTAATAATCTAACAGTGAGTTTGGCTGACGGAGTCAATATAGTGGAATAAAAACAACACCTAGTCTTTTTCACCGCAACTTCAGCGGAAGCAAGACAGTGTTGTGGAAACGAGCGCTGGACACCGGAGGTTATACTTCTCTTTATTCAGAGGGTATGAACCACTGTTTTCCATATCCATTTTCTTGAAAAGGGGCTTGACTGTCAAACCGTGGGTTTCTCTGAGCCTCGCCGAGGAACTTCTCCACAATGTCGTCTACCGTTTTAAATGCACGAGCCCTTTAAAGTGATCCCAACGATATCGTTCATCATGTCTTTATCGTTATAGTTGTGGTGTGAACTGCTATTCTTTAATATGCAGAACGATTTTTAGGACTTTATCTTTATGGTTATCTTTATAGCTATCGTCCTTGGTGTGAGCGGTCATGTTAAGCGGTGATGATGACCTGTAAGAGAGAGGCTTCCGGCCCGGGTCAGTGGGAGGATTACAGGCCCCGACGAACTGGATCCGCTCAAGCTTCACCCACGTCTGGTCTGAGGTGCGATAGAAGCCGCCGTGCTCCACCATCTGAACACAACACACACCGGTTACACTCCCCACACACACACACACACCAGCGAGAGCGAAGCACAACACACACCTGTCTGATGAAGGAGATGACCCGCTGCGTGCCGTACTTGTCCATGTCGGGCAGGTTGATCTCGTCGCAGAACAGCACCAGCCACTTGCCCAGCTGCACCGGCGCCAGAACCACACCGTTAGGAGTCCTGCGGTACTCGCAGTAGTGATCGAACGTCTTCAGCAGCAGCTCCGGGGTCGTGGCGCTCGAGAAGTTCAGGCCCACCACCTGGAGGAACACACACACATGAGGAACACACACACATGAGGAACACACACGAGTTACATTTAAATAAACGAATATTAAGATTTTTATGAGCCCAAATATTTGAATACAATATTTGTGCAAATGCCCATCGCTGAGACGAGGCGTGTTGCTCACCTCCATGTCGGGCAGGGCTCTCAGCGCGCTGAAGAGGGTCATGGTCTTGCCGGAGCCGGGCGGCCCACAGAGCACCAGCGGCTTGTGTTCGGCCAGCCATGTGTAGAGCAGCGCCTCGTGCCGCACCGTGTCCAGCGTGGGCACCACCACATCAGGGGACGCCACCTTATGGGTCTCCACCTCGATCTGGGGCACCTTCCCCTGCCACGACTGCCACTCGCCCGTGATGCACACCTGCGGAGCAGAGCAGCGTCAGCCTCACACACACACACACACACACACACACGGAGCCTGAGGAGGGTGCGCACCTCGTAGTCGATGATCGGCACGTTGGGCGCAGACGGCAGAGATACGGTGGTGATGCGGCGGATGTATTCCCCGAGCTCGGCCCTCATCTTCAGCCGGCTGTCGCCCGAGAACGACCACAGCACTGCGTAGATCAGGTACTTCTGCACACGGGAGAGTTAGCAGGCGTCACACACACACACACATGTTTCTGAAATCCTCCTGACAGCGCATGCGTAAAACCTCACAAAATCTCTCAGAGACGGAAAAAAAACACAACACCGTTATCGCGCAATTCTTCTGACAGGATCATTTTATTAGGCTAAATATCTCAGCATCCACTGCTGGGCTCCGGTCGCTCTCACTCAGCATTATATGTGTGGTCTAACACTGCTCATGTTTCACCGCAGCAGATGCGAGAGTGAATATGAAATATGACTGTGATATGAAGAGTGTGTGAAGTAACATTTTAGCAACAGTGTGAAAGTGAACAGCACATAACAGGCACAATACCGGTATAAACATCAATATCTATTGGTACCTCACGGTTTCACAGTCGACACTACAACACGAAAACATTCAAATTTATCCACTTAAATGGAGAGCGTTTTCAAAAAGCGTAGTTTTCATTAATAAAACCCCGTCTCAGTGTGGATGAAAGGACAAAACAGAGAAAAATATGCGTTTTGAAATGGAAATGTATTAGTGTGGACAAGACCTGAGAGTGCCCCGTTCACACACACACACACCTGCATGTACTTCTCCAGCTGGTCGACGGGCATGGGGAAGTCGGGGTGGTTGTTGTTGTAGAGCGCCACGTTGCGGCAGGCCTGGTGCAGCATGGAGAACAGCGAGCTGAGCGAGCGCAGGCGGGTGAAGTCCATGATGTGCTCCATCTTGGAGGCGTGCTCCAGCGCTTTGATCACCAGCCCGGTGGAGGTGAAGTACGGCTGCAGGACCGCAGACGAGTCTCTCTGGATCTGCCGATCACACACACACACACACACACAACGCACAATTTGATGATGCAAATCCTGTCTGCAGTTATTTGTGTTATATCTTAGTTTTATTGATCCAAAATATTTTTATACATTTTCTTCTATATCTTTGTGTGATGTTCTGTACATCTTGGCTTTAAAATGTTAGGGTTAGGGCAGCATCGGTGAGGCGGCCTCGTCTCTCTCACTCTCTCACACACACACACACACTCGTTGTGAGCTGTACCTGCAGCATCGGTGAGGCGGCCTCGTCTCCCTCGTCCTCGGTGGCCTTCCTCATTCGCTGAGCCTCGTCCTCTCCCTCGTCCAATGGGATGCTCCGCAGGCGAGCCAGGAAGTTGTTGAAGATCATGTCGGTGCTGAGAACGTCCTCGCTGAACCAGACCATCCCGCAGCGAGACACCGTGGCCAGCGTGGCGTACTTCAGGTCCTGCACCTCGAACATGATGCGCACCTGTGTGACATCATCATCATCATCATCATCATCATCATCACCCAGACTACAGTCTCACAGCAGTGTAGCGCTGCACCATTAATACCCTAACTGCGCAAAACATAACCACAGCCTTTGCCAAATGGCGTGCGGTTTGATTGATCAACCGTGCAGCGCTCGACATGATCTCTATATGATCTCTATATGATCTCTATAGCAGGGATGGGCAACTTCAGTCCTGGAGGGCCACTGTCCTACAGAGTTTAGCTTCAACCCTAATCAAACACACCTGAACGAGCTAATCAAGGTCTTCAGGATTACTAGAAAGTTACAGGCAGGTGATTTTTTCAGGGTTGGAGCTAAACTCTGTAGGACAGTGGCCCTCCAGGACCGACGTTGCCCATCCCTGCTCTATAGGCATGATCTGGCATGATGTCTATAGGCATGATCTCTATTGGCATGATCTCTATTGGCATGATCTCTATAGGCATGATCTCTATAGGCATGATCTCTATTGGCATGATCTGGCATGATCTCTATAGGCATGATCGATCTCTATAGGCATGATCTCTATAGGCATGATCTCTATAGGCATGATCTCTATAGGCATGATCTCTATAGGCATGATCTCTATAGGCATGATCTCTATTGGCATGATCTGGCATGATCTCTATAGGCATGATCTCTATAGGCATGATCGATCTCTATAGGCATGATCTCTATAGGCATGATCTCTATAGGCATGATCTCTATAGGCATGATCTCTATAGGCATGATCTCTATAGTAGGCATGATCTCTATAGGCATGATCTCTATAGTAGGCATGATCTCTATAGGCGGCATGATCTCTATAGGCGGCATGATCTCTATAGGCGGCATGATCTCTATAGGCGGCATGATCTCTATAGGCATGATCTCTATAGGCATGATCTCTATAGGCATGATCTCTATAGGCATGATCTCTATAGGCATGATCTCTATAGGCATGATCTCTATAGGCGGCATGATCTCTATAGGCGGCATGATCTCTATAGGCATGATCTCTATAGGCATGATCTCTATAGGCATGATCTCTATAGGCATGTTCTCGAGGTGTACAGGGGCGTACGTTGGGCGGCAGGCTGAGGCGCTCTCCGTTGGGCAGAGTCAGGAGCTTGTTGTCGTCCAGCACAGAGTTCAGGTTCTCCACCCACTCGGGATCCACATCGCCGTCGAAGATGATCCACTGCCTCTTCTGCAGCTCTCCACGCACGTTATCAATGATCCTGCACACACACACACACACAGCATGAGATCGAGAGATCACACACACACAGGCTGCGTTCAGCCAAGACAAAAAGTTGCAAAACGTTTGTTAAACCGAAGCGGTGTTGAGCCCCCTGCCCTGGTGAGGCGAGAGCTGAGGAGGCCATTCTGCTCTAATGGGGAATATTCAGAGCCTGGTGAACTCGGTATAAATGCGTGTAATACTGCAGAACCCGCTCGATGCGAATAACAGAACATCCCACTCGAGGGAAGGGATTGGTGAAACTGCGGGTCCTAATTATTGTGATCCAACATTTGCCTCATTTCAGGATGAAAAGACAAACACCACAGGTGAAGGATAGTCCACTTTTCACCTCCGAGAAGCTGTTATGATCCAAATGACCTTATTGTTATTGTGAGAATTAGCCTTAGCATTATTGCTGATCACTGTTGATATGCTATATTTTTACTATAGAACTGTTACGACGAACATGTCTTCTGATATCTTCAGTGTTGTGTATCCCGAGCTGCAGGACACGTGTGCAGAGGACTTTGGACCCGCTGCGCGAGCCGTCTCTTTAACACCGCGTGCTTTACACACACGCTGCTGCTGATTGGACATTGACACACCCACCAAACAAGAGAACGTTTCTCAAACCCCCGTTTCCAGGAAACATGTCGTTTAACCCCGAAACCGTAGCACAGCGCTGCGCACGGGTTTGCGCTTCACCCCGGACACACTCACTTGCGGAGCACGTGTGTGAAGAGCCCGTCAGTCCACTCGCGCGTGTTGGGGTCCAGCGTGCCGTACAGGTGGTCTTTGCTGATGGCCTTGGGGTCGATGATGTGCGCCACGCCCTCCAGGCCCTCGAGCCGCTCCAGGGCCTTCAGCAGAACCCTCCAGGCCATGGTCTTCCCACTGCCCGACGGGCCCACCATCATCAGCCCGTGGTTGATCTGGGTGATCTGGTACAGCTGCAGGACCTGAGGGAGACCAGGGATTCACACGACAGCCGTCAAACTAAAATGGCAATTTCAAATATTCATCGAATAAAAAAACTCAAATTACAAGCAGAGATGAAAACTAAATAAAGTTACAAAGTCTAACAGTATTCAGGTACAGAAATTAATAATTGCTTGCACCCTCTTGTGGACACAGGAGACGATACAGAACTCTTATCCTCTAACATGAAGCATTGCCTTTTTAATTCAAATATAAATTGAATTTTGCTAATATTTAAGAAAGAATTTCAAATTGAGCCAGCCCTAACCCACACTGCACTAAACACAGGGTCACGGATCAGCGTATCTCACCTTCTCCACCCACATGCTGCCCACGTCGTCTCCGTCTCCGTACGTCAGGTACATCTCGGCACAGACCTTCTTCAGCTCGTCCCGCAGCGCCGTCATCTCGCCGCGCATGTACTGGACGCCGGGGAACACGTCCGACAGCAGACTGAACAGCAGAGGGATGTCCTCCGCCACCAGCTTCGGCACCATCGTCTCACACACACTCTGGATCAGGATCTGAGGATCGAGGGCACAAGGCCAGGTCAGAGGTCAGATTCTAAACTCCAGCACTGGTCTCTCCTCGGCTCATCTTACCTCCTGCTCCGGAAGGTTCTCTGCGATCTCGTTCTCGTCCACGACCTCGCCGCGCTCGCCCTTCTCCCGCTTGATCTTCTGGATGCGCTCTCGCTTGACGTTGCCGGCGCTGATCAGCACGCTCTTGAGCGCACGCAGGCCGAAGTCGTAGTGAGACTGAGACGACAGCTGCTCGTCACACAACCTGGAACGAGAGCAGAGCGGGGTTACTACGAGCTCACCGCGGCGGGGCAACGGCTCTCGGCGGCGCTGCGTACTTGAAGAACGGCACGATCTTCTTGGCGAGGATCTCTGCGGTGCGGAAGCCCTGCGAGTAAAGCATGACCTGCGCGATCAGCTGCCGGTCCGGCTTGGTCATGGCCAGACTCCGGAACAGCTTCTTCAGGTTATCCGGCAGGTTGGAGCGTCCGGCGTACCCAGGGTTCATGGTGATGAAGATGGCCATGTCAGCACTCACCTTCACCTGCTTGTTCAGCAGCTCAGTGGTCACGGGCACACCTGAACACACACAAGAGCGGGCACACCTGAGCACACACACCTGATCACACACACCTGAGCACACACAAGAGCGGGCACACCTGAGCACACACACCTGATCACACACAAGAGCGGGCACACCTGAGCACACACACCTGAGCACACACACCTGAGCACACACACCTGATCATACACAAGAGCGGGCACACAAGAGCACACACACCTGAGCACACACACCTGAACACACACAAGAGCACACACACCTGAACACACACACCTGAACACACACACCTGAACTCAAATTGTTTATTCTTGGGTCATGTTCCAAGAATATTCAAGTTGGCAGTAATAAAACCTCTCATTAAGAAACCGCAACTAGATCCAAATAACCTAGCAAATTACAGACCCATTTCAAATCTTCCATTTATGTCCAAAATACTAGAAAAAGTTGTATCCGCTCAACTGTGCTCTTTTTTGCAAGAAAATGATATCTATGAAAAATTCCAGTCAGGATTCAGACCGCATCATAGTACAGAAACTGCGCTAGTTAAAATTACAAATGATCTACTCTTAGCTTCGGATCAAGGCTGTATCTCAATACTAGTCCTACTTGATCTTAGCGCCGCGTTCGACACTATAGATCATAAAATACTCTTGGATCGACTACAAATCTACACTGGTGTTCAGGGACAGGCATTAAGCTGGTTTAGATCGTACTTATCTGACCGTTATCATTTTGTCTCTTTACACGGGGGAAAATCTAAGTTGACGTCAGTAGACTATGGAGTACCGCAAGGATCGGTGCTAGGCCCTCTGCTATTCTCAATATATATGCTGCCACTTGGTAATATTATAAGAAAACATGGAATTAATTTCCACTGTTATGCTGACGACACTCAATTATATATTTCATCACGACCAGATGAAAACATTACCTCATCTAAATTGACAGAATGTCTCAAAGATATAAAATGCTGGATGACGCGAAATTTCCTGCTATTAAATTTAGATAAAACGGAGGTATTACTTATTGGTCCAAAAAACTACACACAAAACCTCTTACAATACGACTTTAATATAGAAGGATGCCCTGTTACTTTTTCCACTACAGTAAAAGACCTGGGTGTTATACTAGACCACAACTTGTCTTTCGAAAATCATATTTCATCTGTTACAAGAACAGCCTTTTTCCATCTTAGAAACATTGCTAAATTACGTAACATGCTATCTGTTTCTGATGCAGAAAAGTTAGTTCATGCATTCATGACCTCGAGACTAGATTACTGTAATGCTTTATTAGCTGGTTGTCCTGCATCCTCAATAAACAAGCTACAGTTAGTGCAAAATGCAGCCGCTAGAGTTCTTACTAGGTCAAGAAAATATGATCATATAACACCGATTTTATCATCTCTGCACTGGTTACCTATTAAGTTCCGTATCAATTACAAAGTACTACTACTGACCTATAAAGCCCTTAATGGTTTAGCTCCTGTGTACTTAACGGACCTTCTTTCGCCCTACAATCCACCGCGTTCTCTAAGATCACTAAATTCGAGGCTTCTGGTCATTCCTAGGATATCGAAGTCCACTAAAGGAGGGAGGGCATTCTCGCATTTAGCTCCAAAACTCTGGAATAGCCTTCCCGATACGGTCCGATGCTCTGACTCGCTGACACAGTTTAAAACTAGACTAAAGACGTGTCTCTTTAGTCAAGCATTCACATAATGCTTACCTTTTAGTCCTCTGCTATGCCATACGGAACCGTTTGCCACTGAAACTGCTTAACGCACCAGTGGGGCTCGACAGCCTTATAGACAAACGGGTCGGTCCGTATGGTTGCGGTTGGGTTGCGGAGAGTTTGGGTTGCGGAGAGTTGTGAGATTATGGTTTTCTAACACCTACTCCCGTGTAATGGAAATCATTATGAACATCAGCTATGCTAATTTTTTTCCCATCTGCCTTTCTGCTGTTATCTCGGGACGCTTGTCCCGAGAAAAATGGCGTTCGTAGGCTCCAGTTTGGTATCCTGCCTCTCACGGGGATTTCGGATGCCTCAACGCCTGTGATGAGAAGACCAACGCCTGTGAAGAGACGACTCGACGCCTGCGAAGAGACGACTCAACGCCGGCGATATGTTATCCCCTAAATATTACATGATTAACTAAATGTATTTTTTCCAGGTACTCTCTGATATGCACTTACTGTAAAGCTTCTTTAAAACCCTATGATTGTTAGCCAGAGGAGAACTGGCCCCTGACTAGCCTGGGTTCTCCCAAGGTTTTTTTCTCCATCCAATCTGATGGAGTTTTGGTTCCTTGCCACTGTCGCCTTGCTTTTGGCTTGCTTAGTTGGGGATATTTAATATTCAACAATATTATTGAACTGTGTTGTACTACTTTCATGTTATCACTGTGAAGCTGCTTTGATGCAATCTGTATTGTGAAAAGCGCTATATAAATAAATGTGACTTGACTTGACTTGACTTGAACACACACACCTGAACACACACAAGAGCGGGCACACCTGAGCACACACACCTGAGCACACACACCTGAGCACACACACCTGAGCACACACAAGAGCAGGCACACCTGAGCACACACAAGAGCACACACACCTGAGCACACACACCTGAGCACACACACCTGAGCACACACACCTGAGCACACACACCTGAGCACACACACCTGAGCACACACACCTGAGCACACACACCTGAGCACACACACCTGAGCACACACACCTGAGCACACACACCTGAGCACACACACCTGAGCACACACACCTGAGCACACACACCTGAGCACACACACCTGAGCACACACAAGAGCGGGCACACCTGAGCATACACACCTGAACACACACAAGAGCGGGCACACCTGATCACACACAAGAGCACACACACCTGAGCACACACACCTGAGCACACACAAGAGCGGGCACACCTGAGCATACACACCTGAACACACACAAGAGCGGGCACACCTGATCACACACAAGAGCACACACACCTGAGCACACACACCTGAGCACACACAAGAGCGGGCACACCTGAGCATACACACCTGAACACACACAAGAGCGGGCACACCTGAGCACACACACACCTGAGCACACACACACAAGAGCGGGCACACCTGAGCACACACACCTGAGCACACACACCTGAGCACACACAAGAGCGGGCACACCTGAGCATACACACCTGAACACACACAAGAGCGGGCACACCTGAGCACACACACCTGAGCACACACACCTGAGCACACACACCTGAGCACACACACCTGAGCACACACACACAAGAGCGGGCACACCTGAGCACACACACCTGAGCACACACACCTGAGCACACACACCTGAGCACACACACCTGAGCACGCACAACTGAGCACACAAGAGCGGGCACACCTGAGCACACACACCTGAGCACACACACCTGAGCACACACAAGAGCAGGCACACCTGAGCACACACACAAGAGCACACACACCTGAGCACACACACCTGAGCACACACACCTGAGCACACACACCTGAGCACACACACCTGAGCACACACACCTGAGCACACACACCTGAGCACACACACCTGAGCACACACACCTGAGCACACACAAGAGCGGGCACACCTGAGCATACACACCTGAACACACACAAGAGCGGGCACACCTGAGCATACACACCTGAACACACACAAGAGCGGGCACACCTGAGCACACACACACAAGAGCGGGCACACCTGAGCACACACAAGAGCGGGCACACCTGAGCATACACACCTGAACACACACAAGAGCGGGCACACCTGAGCACACACACCTGAGCACACACACCTGAGCACACACACCTGAGCGCACACACCTGAGCGCACACACCTGAGCGCACACACCTGAGCGCACACACCTGAGCGCACACACCTGAGCACACACACCTGAGCACACACACACAAGAGCGGGCACACCTGAGCACACACACCTGAGCACACACACCTGAGCACACACACCTGAGCACACACACCTGAGCACGCACACCTGAGCACGCACACCTGAGCACGCACACCTGAGCACGCACACCTGAGCACGCACACCTGAGCACACACACCTGAGGACACACACCTGAGCATACACACCTGAGCACACACACCTGAGCACACACACCTGAGCACACACACCTGAGCACACACACCTGAGCACACACACCTGACCACACACCCCTTAGCGCACGCACCTGAGCACACAGCCCTTAGCACACGCACCTGAGCGCACGCACCTGAGCACACACACCTGAGCGCACGCACCTGAGCACACGCACCTGAGCACACACACCTGAGCACACACACCTGAGCACACACACCTGAGCACACACACCTGAGCACACACACCTGAGCACACACAAGAGCGGGCACACCTGAGCACACACACCTGAGCACACACACCTGAGCACACACACCTGAGCACACACACCTGAGCACACACACCTGAGCACACACACCTGAGCACACACACCTGAGCACACACACCTGAGCACACACAAGAGCGGGCACACCTGAGCACACACACCTGAGCACACGCACCTGAGCACACACACCTGAGCACACGCACCTGAGCACACGCACCTGAGCACACGCACCTGAGCACACACACCTGAGCACACACACCTGAGCACACACACCTGAGCACACACACCTGAGCACACACACCTGAGCACACACACCTGAGCACACACACCTGAGCACACACACCTGAGCACACACACCTGAGCACACACACCTGAGCACACAAGACTTCAGATGACGCTAACGGTCTGGTTGTGTGTGTGTGTGTGTGTGTCTGGTTGTATGTACTGTAGTCTCTGTTGAGTGTGTCTGGTTGTGTGTGTCTGGTTGTGCGTACTGCGGTCTCTGTTGTGTGTGTGTGTGCGTTACGTACTGCGGTCTCTGTTGTGTGTGTCTGGTCGTGCGTGTCTGGTTATGTGTGTGTGTGTCTGTGTGTGGTACGTACTGCGGTCTCGGTTGTGTGTGTCTGGTCGTGCGTGTCTGGTTATGTGTGTGTGGTACGCACTGCGGTCTCGGTTGTGTGTGTCTGGTCGTGCGTGTCTGGTTATGTGTGTGTGTGTGTGTGTGTGTGGTACGTACTGCGGTCTCGGTTGGGGTTGATGTGCTCCCGCAGCGCCACCTGGATGTACTGCACCTGCTGGGAGACGGCGGACAGCATGCGCTCCTCCAGGCGGTTGAACTCGTCGAAGCAGCCCCAGGCTCCCACCTGACACAGGCCCACGAAGATGCGGCCCATCGCCTGCAAGAGGCCACACGTCAAGCACAGCGGAACTCACACACACCAAAGTACCTCACGCGGAAATGTGCGTAACTAGCGTAAATCAAGCGCGCTAGTGCGCATAGGCCGCGCAGAGCTAGCGGAATAACACATTAGCGGAGGGAAAAATATGGCACAAAATAAACAAGCACTTTTAAAGAGCCAGTATCTGTGCGTGTTTATTCAAAAACTTTCCAGGGCCTTGACATTTTATTTTCCAGATTCACAAACTCAATGGACACAAACAGGATGGAGCACCCGCCGACCCTGTGTGAGAGAGAGCGCATCGAGCACCCGCGGACCCTGTGTGAGAGAGAGCGCATCGAGCACCCGCGGACCCTGTGTGAGAGAGAGCGCATCGAGCACCCGCGGCCCCTGTGTGAGAGAGCGCTGTTACGCACCTGGAAGTCGAAGGTCTCGTCGCAGTTGAAGACCAGCACGAAGCGGCCCAGCTGGTGTCCGAGAGCCTTCACCGACTCCGTCTTCCCCGTGCCGGCAGGACCTGCAACACACGGCTCGCGGTTACACACACACTTCTGAAGATTACACACACACGGCTCGCGGTTACACACACACTTCTGAAGATTACACACACACGGCTCGCGGTTACACACACACTTCTGAAGATTACACACACACGGCTCGCGGTTACACACACACTTCTGAAGCGCTGTATAGATGGAGACTGGCGTCAGCACTGCACACTGGATACTGGGAGGAACAGCAGATGCTAGCCGCGTTTCCATTACAGATTTGAGCAAAACGTTTGCGATATTTTCTAAATGTCAATAAAAACTCTAGTGAAATGCCGGCGTTTCCGTTAACCGATGTTATGCGACTAAAACATAATTTTTTCTTAATTCCAAAAAGCATGTCAGCGGATGTTGGCGAGTTCAGGTTTATCCACCGCACTAGCATTACTCCTGATCGCAGGAGACTGGCGTTTACACGGGCACTAGTGCCAAGACAAGCTCCTTATGCTCGAGCGTGGCGTTCCTCACTCAGATCTCCATCAGGCGTGGCGTTTCTCCGTGGGTTAGACTCCAGTATTCCTGTGATACTTTTGTCTTTTATGAGTTTAATAAAGAACTCTGCCTCGTCTTCTGTCCAATGCCGCGCCTTCTTTAAGAATGATCGAATTATACCAACGCCAGGTGACTGTAAATGCTGTTTCCATTGCAGTTTTGTGAAATATCAATGTTTCGAACTGCCTGAAAAACACCTCATGCGAGCGTTAACACTGTTTCGCCATATATGGGAGTTTTTGCGAGATTGACGCATCTCCATTGGGCGTATTTTCAACGAGCTCATTATCAGTGTAGTGACGCTGCGCACGCACCGAAGGGCGAGCCCCCGAGCCGGGCCTCCAGCGCCTGGGTCATGGTCAGGTAGCAGCGGTCCGTCAGCGGCGTCTGCACCAGCTTGTCCTGCACGCCCAGGTACTCGAAGCCGTAGTTGAACTTGGCGTTGGCCATCTGGATGGAGAGCTGCTGCAGGACGTCCGTCTGCTTCGGGTCGAAGTAGAAGCGCATCTGACTCAGCCACTCGAACGACTTCGGGTTGTCGATCTTGTTCCTGATCAGAGCTCGGGTCACGTCTCTCTGGTGCACCAGCTCCGTGATCTGGGAACAACAGGTTTGCCTTCAGTGCCCGTGAGCCAACGTTGGAAAATACAAGTCACAACTCGGGGTGTCAATATATCGCAAATCAAAAATTCAACAATATGTATCGTGTAAAGTTCATCCAAAATAAAAATTACTGTGTGTAGAGTATTCATGTTTTGAGTTTTAGTGTCAGTACTAGATTAAACTACTATATAATATTGAATATAATGCATAATAATGCAGTGGGGAATATTTGTGGGTCCTGATAATGCTAATGTCTGATGTTACCAGTGAAAGTGGCCTAGACTCGGTCACGGACTAGATATATTTAAAATAATGTAAAGCATATTCGTGTAAAATAATCCTGTATTTCAGCTTCAGAATCATGAATATAGTTATTCTGGCGTCTCTATTGTCCAGCGTTGGGTTTCCAGCACTGAGTCCAAGTCTATTCATTTACACACACAATGTTAATATCAAATTTAGCATTTTAAATCAACAGTACATTTTTTGTTAACCTTTAATCATGTGTCTGGGAGTATCCCAATTATATTGTCACAATAATTATGTATTGAATTGTGACATGAGGGAATCGTTACACCCCTAGTTACAACAGATCTCCATTACTTTAACACACACACACACACACACACACACACTCACCAGATGCTCCAGCTTCCTCCTGCGCAGCGGCGGCTGCTCCATCAGGACGGTGTCTGCTAGCAGGTTTAGCGTCGCCTCCACGTTCACTAGCACGGCCTGAAGCGGATCCATGTTCTCTCCGCCGGCGATCGTGGTCAGCGCGTTCTCCACGTTCTCGGACCAGTCGATCTGGGTCGACAGAACCACCAGCTGGGCCTGAACGCAGCGGAGGAGGGGTTTAGAGGTCATGTGACGTGTGCCGCGTCTCAGGCTACGTTCAGTCAGTCCGAATCCGATTTTTGTGCATATCCGATTGAAAATCAGATCAGAATTAGCTAATGTGAACAGCAAAACAAATCTGGAAACCCGTTTCAGGCGCATATCAAAAATTCTACCCCGATCTGAAGCTTGAGATACACGAACACACACACCAACCCGATCACATGTTCAGCGTTCATGTAAACACGGAATTCAGTCCGATTGAAACTAAAGTCGTGCATGTAAGCGTAGCCAGTGTGGACGTCAATAATTTCAGATCAGATTCCAATCGGATTCACAAATAATGGTACGTGGACTGACAGTGTGAACGCAGCAGAGACGGGATTAGAGGTCATGTGACGCGAGGTCACCTGGTATCGGTCGATCCAGTGCAGGTATGTGCTCAGGTCGATGCCGCTGCCCTTGTTGAAGGCGGCCACCTCCGTCACGGACTCGGCTAGCAGCTTGGCTAGCGTCACACGCATCTCACGCTCCACCAGCGTCAGCCACTCGTTGATCTTCGGATGCTCCGTGATGGACACCGCCGTCTTGTAGAACACCTGAACACAGCAGAACAGCAGCTCACCGGGACTGAGCTGAACTGAACTTCACCGGGACTGAGCTGAACAGAACAGCACGTCACCGGGACTGAGCTGAGCAACAGTTTATTACGGTGAAGCTGCTTTACCCATCCTTCCCTCGGGCCATTTAGACCCAAAACTCGTCTTTTAAAAACTTTGAGTGTTCATCAGAGGGTCCGAGACCCCAGGACTTTTGTCGCACTTGAACCACAAATACACACACTAAAATTGAATGGATTTGAGGAATTTTGTGGTTGAAATATAAAAAAGTAACAAGTCCTTCCCTCTCGGGTCATTTTGAGCCCCTTAGGAATGAGTGGAACGCTTCAGTTCACGTAGAAAAACATAAAAATGCTCAATTTAAACTAAAATTGCTAAAACTTTACTAAACAGTTATTGCATGTGTATGTGAATGCACACTGAAGCGAACTGACTTTAGGACCCAGCGGAACAGCTCTTGCTCCATTTAGAGCTATAAGCCCATCTAGAGTCATAAGATATCATCTTATATTATTATTTTCCACAAGAGGTCAAAGACGCCCAATGTCAGATATTTAGAGCTGAATTGAAAAGGGTTATGCATGAAAGAGTTATTTTCAATTTCAGTTGAAATAATCTGAGGAATGTGCTTAAATTAATATTATTTATTGATCAAATCTAGTCATTTAAAAAGGTAAATCAATTTTTTTTTAAATCTCCCCCAAAAAAGAATGAAATAAGCTTTCTCGACAAAAAAAAAAAATTCTGTATAATTTTCGGGCTTCGGGTCATCTTGACCGGCGAGGGGAGATGTGTTCGAGTGCGAGGGAAGGATGAGGGTTGAGCGATCGGCCCTGAATAAAGCCGTATATAAGCGTGTGTGTGTGTGTGTGTGTGTGTGTGACTGCGCCGCACCTCCTCCCCCTCGCGGGACGAGATGCCCAGGACCTCAGTGCTGTCCTCGTTCAGCAGGATGCTGGACACGCCTGCAAACATCTTCTTGAAGTGCTTCTGCAGTTTGGCCACGTTCTTGCTGTTGCCAATGATCTCCAGCAGATCCTCATCGCCCACGAAGTAGAACCTGCAGGAACAGCAACGAGTCTCTGACGCTTGACAAGCGACACAACCAACATATTTGGCAGAGCAATAACTACTAATATGCACAATTTAGAAAGCAGTTTCTTCAGCAACTCGCCGGTTAGCCCTTCCTAGACGTCACAGTAACTAGTGTTCATCGTGCCAGCGGCCTTTAGTCCTGCGTCAAATCTCCTCACGTTTTCATCATAATTAGCCAATCTATCCTGTTTTCGTTTAGTCAGGCTTAGGTTGACGAGTAGTCTGGTGACGCATGATATATCGCCCACCATATCCGTATCGAAATATGATCAATGTTATCGTTATCGGGCCGATAAGAAAATGTGTCGGATCAGTGGCGTAGCGTCTGGGCATGCAGGGTATGCACGTGCAAATGGGCCCGGGCCGATAGGGGGCCCGCCCATGGGGAACTTTTAATTAAAACGAGTTCATTCATTTTTAAAGTGTAGCCACAATAAATATATTTTTTTGTATGCATGTCATGTGTAATCATTTCTTGTTTCTCCATAATGTCTAATTTCTCCGTCATTTCTTGTGTGCATTTATTATGCGTTTATTATTTTTTGCACCCCGCGGCTGCCGTAGAACTGTACCGTCATTTTTTACGGCATCGCCGCGTCAAATTAAAAAAAGAAAACACAGTGTGAGAGAGGTTACTAGACGCTAGCTAATTGAACATTAAAGGATGGAAAAATACAAACATAAAAGTGGGGCCTTAAAGAGAAAAAAGAAGGTGGAGAAGTTAGTTGCGACACAAAAACTACCTAAAATAGACCGGTTTAGTTCTCTTTCTTACCATCCCTACTGTTGCTTCAGCGGAGCCCTCATTTTCAAAACTGAAGCTAATAAACAGACTATCGGGACTGGCAATTATTTCCATTGAGAATGCACAAAGCCATGAATTAAACACCAATGACATCGTGCTCGTGGATGAATTTGCCGAAAGAAAGGCCCGGAGAATGCAACTAAATGAGTAAGTAGTTTTATGTTTTTTTTACATTTTGGGCCGCGGTGCCAAGATCAGTAGTTTATTATTGACATTGGCTGAGCCTTGGTTGGTTTTAGACTTGTTTTTGTTTCGTTCTGGTTGTGAAAAGTTGTTGGGTAGAGTGTTTTTCATGGTATTGTTTGGTATGGTATTTTCTTGATACACTACCGTGAACGTCTATAAATGCAACATGACATCATGACTTTGCGTAAACATACACGCCACTTTCAAGTCAAGTGGCGTGTTATCTATACACATTTTGAGCTATCCGCGTGTATGTCCACGCCGAAACGAACCGTCATCTTTTGCGTGTATGTGTACGCCGTTAAATGTCCGAGCGAAACGAAGCAAAATTCATATCTACATCTGTGGAGCAATATTTTTGTTCCTAGGATGGTAGGGGAAGACTCATAAACAGTATTAACCCCAGTGACGGGTAGGTTTAGGGACGGGGGTTGGGGTAACTGTTAGGTCATATATTTATATACAGTAATGTAACGTTAAGTCAACGGCGTTGATAAACACGCTGAAAAGCGATTATGTGTGTTGATAGCACGCCAAAAATGGAAATACTAATTGGCGTGTCATACATACACCATTTCAAATGAATCTCAATGTACTTCGGGGGCAGGGTTAGGGGGGCCCATACACATTTTTTTTGCATATGGGCCCGGGACTGACTTGCTACGCCACTGTGTCCGATATATTAAAGCGGATAAATAATGCATTATTCCTTCAGCTGAGACGCTTGAGATGCTGTTCTACATGATGGTGTTAAACTGCTTGAAATATGATTGAAATCGCTTCAAAAAGGAAAATATAGTTAAAGTGCAACATGTGCAGCCAGCCTGTCATATCGGCTGTATAACATCATCATGAGAACATCATTATAACTGTGTGTTTGGGACATGGCTTTTAAAAGTGAGTTTTGTTTTTGTAATCATTTGTATTTAGATTTAATCAGCCAATATATCGTTATCGGCTTTCAAATATAAAGAATTATCGGTATCAGCCAAAATATTAACATCGGTGCGTCCCTAACATTTCCTCAGTTTTGGCAAAATGAACACTAATCAAAACCACACTAAAAGGAACTATCATCTGTTATCTTCTGGGTTTCATTCCCATGATCCCTCATGTCTAATGAGCGGCTGACCTGGGGAAAGACGAGCGCTCCCTCTCCAGATATTCTCCCAGTGCCTTCTGGATCTTCCCCAGCAGATCGGCCAGTCTCTCCAGTGACCTCTGAACCCCCTGGATGTTCAGGACGTCCATGACCAGAGGAGACTTGGTCACCTTCTTCATCAGAGCCAGGAACTCCGTGCTGATGCTGTAAAGCACACGGGTCACATGTTCAGTCCACAGCCTGAGAGCGGCAGCACACCAGTTCAGTGCATGTGTTTGACCTCTGACCTCTGGAAGCGCTGGGTCTCCACGGGGAGCAGGTGTTTGATGTCTGCGCTGCCGGTGAAGATGCCCTCCAGGTAAACCCATCGGCGCTGCACGTCGATCCACACGTCGAACAGCGCCATGATGCGGTTCAGCTTGTCCTCCCAGCTCAGAGCGTCTTCCTCGAACACCTGCGGACAAACAGATTTATTCAAATTGAAATTTGGAATGGAATCGTGTGATTCGGAAAGATGGCCTCCCGACTGAGAGGAAGTGCAGATGAGCTGGGGTGAGTGGCACCTTGTAGTACGGGGAGAGCTTCATGGCAGACACACTGTTGATGTGCTCCTTGACCCGGTTGAACAGATCGTCCCATCCGCGGATCAGACGACACTTGTTCTGATAGTTGACCAGATCGAGCTCGTACGAGTTCCACACTTCTCGGATCTGCAGGACACCGGAAGCAGCGTTTGAACACAGCGATGGGGAACTCATTACAAGTATTGAGTATTTGAGTCTTGTCCTTATGTTGAGACAAATGGAAGTGCAGAGGCGTGTGTGTGTGAGTGTGTGTGAGTGTGTGTGAGTGTGTGTGAGTGTGTGTGAGTGTGTGTGAGTGTGTGTGAGTGTGTGTGAGTGAGTGTGTGTGAGTGTGTGTGTGTGAGTGTGTGTGTGTGTGTGTGTGTGTGTGCACCTGTTTGAGGAACTCCTCGAGGGCCATCTCCCCCTGAGCCACCAGCAACACGTCCTTCACCACCATCTCGTTCTTCTGCAGGTCCACGTCCCAGATCTGGCCCAGACTCAGCTCCGACAGAACCCAGTTCACATGCAGACGCTTCATCAGCTGCTTCCAGTGCCGGTCCTTCAGCGCCTCCGACTTCAGCTCGATCACCAGCATGTTCACCTGAGACCAACAAGTCATGGGAGAAACTTTACCATCTTTAAATCAATTCATCCGAAACTCTGACAATGCCCATTAACTACAACTCTTTCTTTTATTGTACATTAAAACATATAGAAAAGGTATAAATCATTTAGAAACTGGTTCAGTGGTTCACAGAGATCATCTCCCCTAAGTGGCGAACCACTGAAATTACCAAACGTTTAGAAACCGTAATGACGTGACGAAGCCTAGTTTCCTGAAATCATGTGACTTTGACAGTTTGGAACCCGCTCCAAATCACTGGTTCAAAACAATGCAAAGGTTTAGAAGCAGCGTCTCCTAACTAGCATGAGCGCCTGCTAGCGTGCAGGACCGGCTCACCTTCATGTAGCCCTTGAGCAGCCGCTGCACGTACTCGTACGAGGCGTACTGGCGCAGGCGGGCGGGGAAGTTCTTCAGCTGGTTCAGGAGCCCGTCCAGATTCTGCCGCAGCTGTGGGGAGCGAGAACACGAGTCAGTGAAGCTAACCCTCGACACGCGCGGGAGTCGAGACGACGGGAGCGCGGCTAACCTTGCGCGGCTGCACCGAGACCCACGGCTGCTCCTTCATCTGGTCGATCTGCTCCCACACCTTCGACAGCTCGGACCACACGCCCTTCAGATCCTGCAGCTCCTCCAGAGCCACCTGACACACACACACACGTTAGCGGAGCGCTACGAGGCGCCGGCGCGCACATAACAGCTCACAGTGACGGGTGAAAAAACTGAAAACAAAAATATATAAAGCTAATTCCAAAAGATTAACATACAAGTGACACTACCGGCACAATCATAGTATTTTCATGCATTGGTCATTTTCTTTCAGACTAGAAGGAAAACCAGTGTTTGTGTGATTGCATCTATCAGCGTCTGTAGATGGCCATCTTTAAAGGCGGTGAGCGAGTCCGAGGTCTCCACTGCAGCAGATTCACACACACACCTGCACTCGCTCCTCGCTGCTGCTCAGCAGGCCCGTGTCCGTCAGCTCCAGCGCCTCCTTGGCCTTCGCACAGTTCTCACGGTCATCTTTCAGACGCCCAAACTTGCCCTCGTAGATGGTAAGCGACTGCAGCGCCTCCTCTGGACGCAGACTGCCCTGCAGACACACACACACACACACACACACTCAGAGGACACCTGAACACCTGAGACACACACACGACACCTGAACACCCCTGAGACACACACTCAGAGGATACCTGAACACCTGTGACACACACACACCTGAACACACCTGAACCTGCCCCGAGACACACACACACACACACACTCAGAGGACACCTGAACACACACGTACCCCCACTGGTTTGGTCTTCTCCCAGTCGGACAGCAGGTCAGTGGTGCGGTTCTCCACCGCTCGGTCCTCCTGCACGATCTTCATCTGGAGGTTGGCCACCTGCTGCTGAATGGCCGTGTCTTTGCGCTTCATGATGTCACTGAAGGCGCCCCACTCCCCCTCGATGTTGTCGATGTAGAGCCACGAGGGCGGGAACTGGAAGCGCTGCTTCTCCAGCAGACGCTGGCCGTTGCGGAACACCTGCGGACCAGAGGCTTCATGACATCACAACATCCACAGAACCGCACGTGTGCATCTGAACGGGCCGCTGTACTCACGTCCACTTGCTTCTCGAACTGCTTGATCTTGCGCTTCAGCGTCTGCACGTACGTGATGAAGGTCACGGCGTCAGAGGTGCTGGCCGTGTCCACCGAATGCTGCTCCAGTTCTTGGCGAGACTGGAAGACCGTACAAAAGATCAGACAAATTCACTTGCGCACACAAACATGGCGTTCCCATGAGCCAGAGCTCGCACACACCTTGGAGATCTGGGAGTGGAAGTCCTGCATGTTGTTGCCCAGCATCTGCCCGAACTTGCTGAGCACCTCCTTATGCCACGAGTCGTACTTCAGGTTCACCTTCGACTGGACCTACACCACACGTTACAATACACACTTTTAGAGAGTAACGACATCTTTATTTTACAATATCACATTGCTTTCCATAAAAAGTAACATAGTGAGTTACTTTTTAAAAAGTAACACATTGTAACATTACTATCCATAAAAAGAAACTAAGTAACATAATTTTATACTTTTTATGAAGTAACAATATTTTTACATTGCTCTCCATAAAAAGTAACTAGTTGTTACCTTTATAAGGAGTAACACAATATTGTAACACAATGTAATAAGGTACTTTTTATGAAGTAACAATATTGTAACATTACTATCCATAAAAAAGTAACTAATTGTTATAATTTTAAAGAGTAACAATACTTTCCATAAAAAGTAACATAATTAGTTACTTTTTAATGAAGTAACACAATATTGTAACATTACCATCCACAAAAAGTAACTAAGTAACATATTTGGATACTTTTAATGAAGTAACAGTATTGTAACATTACTTACTATAAAAAGTAACTTAGTAACATAATTTGTTACTTTTTTATGAAATAACTCACTTTTTAGGCAAAGTAATGCGTTACAATTTTAAGGCATTTCATAAAAAAGTAACAAATTAAGTTACTAAGTTACTTTTTATGGAAAGTAATGTTACAATATTGAGTTTCTTCATAAAAATTAACTAATTGCATTAATACTGTAACGCATTACTTTGCCTAAAAAGTAATGCAATTAGTTAATTTTAATGGTTACAATATTAATGCAATTAGTTATTTTTTATGAAGAAACTTAATATTCTAACATTACTTTGCATACAAAGTAATGTAATGCGTTAAGGGAGCAACACTGCCTGTTCACGGAGCGATCTCTGACCTTGCCGTAGTCGATGATGACCGGCCCGAACTCTTTCCTGGTTTCGGCGTTGTCGAACGTGCCTCGAGCTTTGCGGATCTGCACCAGCAGCGCCTGCCACTTGTTGAGGTCTTCCCCCAGACGGTTGTAGATGTTCTCGGGCTGCATGTCCCACAGACACTGGTACTGCAGCCACACCTGAGGACAGAGCAGTCAGACTCACTGTTCAGGGGAGCACAGCACACACACTCACACGGAACACAGCACACACACACTCGCTGCTTCACAGGGAGGACGCTACCTTGACGTACTGCTCCACCTCGGAGACGTTCTCCTTCACTGCGTTATACGCCTCCTCCAGGGCAGACGGGCCGTCGGGCATCCTGGTCAGAGCGTTCCTGTAGAACTTCTCCTCTTCGGATAACTCGTAGTGAACACCGACCTGTTTAAAGAGCCAACATTAGCGCAGGTGCAGGAAACTGACAGCGGACGCAGAGCTAACCACACACACCTGATATCTCTGACTCTGGATTCTGGGCAGAGACAGAATGACCATCTTCCAAGCGAACATTTCCTGGTAAAGCCTGTAGCGGCAGTCTTCGATCGGCGGGTTCAGATAGATGACCTGGTTTGTGATCCTCAATTCATGGATGACATTCTGTTTGGACAGAGAAAACAGTTCAGAGTGACGTTAGGAAACATCCGGCTGGAGATTAATATTATATCCGACTGCACTTGAACTGAACTGAACTGAATAACGACAGAATAAAAACTTAATAGAATTTGCATGATTGATTGTTATAATTTTCCTGTTTCTTGCTGTGAAATGCTGTTTTGTATAAAGCGCTATAGAAATAAAGCGGACTTGACTGGATGAGCTCATAACTCCACAGCGCCGCTTGCCTTAATCTTGGGGTCTCCTCCCGGCTTGTGGCTGAGCTGCGGCGCCTCCGTGTCCATGTCCACATCGGCCTTGTCCTCCATCTGTCCCCGCAGGACCTGCGTCCAGGCCTTGAGCCCCGCCTGCAGACGCACCCCAAGGATACGCTCGATCTGCGGAACAGACGATCACATGTGAGTGGACACGCCCCTCGGACAGACCAGCAGAACTCGCCTCGATGTGCACTTCACTGACCCACGGGCAGATTACAGTACGGGAGCAGGTTACGCTCATAACTAACAATTAACATAATTGGTTACTTTTTAAATGAAGTAATGCAGTATTGTAACGCAATACTTTGCATAAAAACTAATGTAATTAGTTACTTTTTAATGAAGTAACAATATTGTAACGTTACTTAACATAAAAAGTAACTAATTGTTACCATTTTAAGGAGTAAGACAAAATTGTAACATTACTTTCCATAAAAAGAAACTAAGTAACATAATTAGTTACTTTTCATGAAATAACGGAATATTGTAGTTGTTCGCCTCGATGTGCCGTTCACTGACCCACGGGCAGATTAGAGTACGAGAGCAGGTTACGCTCATTACTAACAATTAACATAATTTGTTACTTTTTAATGACGTAACAATATTGTAACGTTACTTAACATAAAAAGTAACTAATTGTTACCATTTTAATGAGTAAGACAAAATTGTAACATTACTTTTCATAAATTAACTACCGGTAATTATCATTTTAAGGAGTAACAATACTTTCCATAAAAAGTAACTAAGAAACAATGATACTTTATGAAGAAACTCAATATTCTAACATTCCATAAAAAGTAACTTATTGTTACCATTGTAAGGTGTAACAATATTGTAACATTACTTTCCATAAAAAGAAACTAAGTAACATAATTAGTTACTTTTCATGAAATAACGGAATATTGTAGTTGCTCGCCTCGATGTGCCGTTCACTGACCCAGACGGGCAGATTACAGTACGGGTGCAGGTTACGCTCATAATTAACATAAGTAACAATTTATTGCTTTTTAATGAAGTAATGCAATATTGTAACGCATTACTTTGCGTAATGTAATTAGTTACCATTTTAAGGAGTAACACAAAATTGTAACATTACTTTCCATAAAAAATTAAACAATTGTTATCATTTTAAGGAGTAACAATACTTTCCATAAAAAGTAACTAGGTAACATAACTAGTTACTCCTTATGAAGTACCGCAATATTGTAGCGTGATATTTCCACAAAGGTGTGGTGAGGAGTTGCTGACCTCGATGTCCAGCTTGTTGACCCAGATGGGCAGATTGGAGTACGAGTGCAGGTTCAGGTCATCGACGGCCTTCTGGATGCGGTTCAGGATCTCCGTGAACATCTTATGCTCGTACATGCAGGTTTCTAGCGAACGCACCTCCAGATCAATCTTCTCCTCGAGCAGAAGGAGATCATCCACCTGAGAGGGAAATACCCACAAGTCACGTCTCTTCACCCCGACTGTAGATGCAGCATTTACACTGCCAACCGCAGGACGGACACACACGACTGTTTTCATTTCTCTTAAACTCCATCATGAGCGCAAGCGTTCTGATCTCGGACACTGAACTGAATTAAAGTAATAATGACGAAAACACTCTACGGTATGGAAGCTCGATCGGTCACCAAAGGTAAGTGCAACTCGATCTCAGTTTAAGCTTTTTAACTCGCAATGTGAACAAGAAATGTGAGATAAAAAGTCACAATTACCTTTTTGAAACAGGTTTCCATAGTAGGCTGATGAACTGATCATGAAATATTATTGCATACATTTTTTTTTAAATAGGGCTAATTGAAAAACTAGGATTACACATAAAGTATCCGTGTTAGGTTTCACTATAATCACAGGTTAGGCCTGTAAATCTTAATGTCGAAACGGTTTCCTTTTTTTGCGTCATCAAACTTTGATGGAGCTCTCGGAGCGCATCATTGGCGACATCGAATATCCATCAGCGTCTCTCTAAAGGTTTCAGCTTAAACACTTGCACATCGTGACAATCTAAACAAGCTTGGATAAGTTCTTTACCATTCTTTTGATGAATATTAGTCAAAAATGCAAACAATCACAATAACGTGTGTGTGTCCAAACGCCTGATTGGTGCTCTAGGTTTCCTGGTCTCGGGTTGGTCGACCTTTTCTTGGATTGATTGTTTTATTTAATGCCATGTCAGAATCTAAGGCTATTTTCATGGCAACAATTCAACCACAAAAATACAAATATCATATAAATACAATAAAACCAAGCAAACAAACACACAAGTCATATTACAGGTGAAACTCGAAAAATTAGAACTAATGTATTATATAGACTCATGACATGGAAAGTGAGATATTTCAAGCCTTTATTTGTCATAATTGTGATGATTATGGCTTACAGATATGAAAACCTTTTCACAATATTCTAATTTTGAATTTGGGGTTTAATAAGCTGTAAGCCATAATCATCACAATTATAACAAATAAAGGCTTGAAATATCTCACTTTGCATGTAATGAGTCTATATAATATATTAGTTTCACCTTTTAAGTTGAATTACTGAAATAAATGAACTTTAGCACGGTATTCAAATTTATCGAGTTTCACCTGTATACATTTTATTTTAAATTAACATATGATAAAAAAATCCAAAAACTTTTCAAGCATAATCTTACTAAATAAGTCCTTAAGTGAAGTAACTTCACAGTAGAGCATTAAACCCAGGACAGTCAATAAAATACGTTTAACAGAGAGGGGAACCTCACGAAACATGCATAGAGTTGCGTGACCTACGACCTCTGGACCAGATGTACCTTTTCCTGGAAGTTGAAGACGGTCTCGGCCAGCCGCTGCACGTACGGGTCGAGCTTGTAGGACTCCCAGACGAGCGAGATGCCCTCGGTGACGAGCGCCTGCACCTCCTTCTTCAGGCCGGCCACGAGCAGCGAGATGGAGGTGCGCTCCTCCACCTTCTCACAGGTGCGCTCGTACGTGCGCACGCTCTCGATGAGCGAGATGGCGAACGGGTACAGCTGGTTAGCCTGATGGGCCTTGTTGACGATGGCTAGCGGCACGCGGAAGCTCAGCCACTTCAGGTTGCGCACCTCCTTGGAGAGCGTGATGATCTCGGGGAGGAAGTTGACCTTGAGCTTGAGCACGGTGCCGGTGCGCCCGCGCGCGCGCGTGTTCTCGATGGTGAAGATGCGGCCCGACACGCCCAGGTTGCGCTGCTGCACCTTTCGGGCCCAGTCGTCGAAGATCTCCTGCGTGTTGAGCTTGGCGCGGAAGCTGTCGCCGTCCTGCTTGAGCTTCAGGCCCTCCACGTGGTTCTCCCAGCCCTTGCCGAGCACGTCCTCCACGCGCTTCATGTAGGCCGTGAGCTGCCGGTCGATCTGCTTGGCCCAGATGATGGAGCCGGAGACGGGCGGCAGGTCCCGCACGTGGCTCATCTTGCAGGACTGGCTCTGAGGATACTGCACCTTGAACTTGTCGTGCAGGGACTCGATGTCGTCTTTGACGCGCTGGATGAGCTGCGTCTGGTACTCGCGGATGGCTCCGCGGATGTGCGGCCGCACGAACAGGGCGTTGAAGCGGGAGAATATGCGGAACATCTCGTTGGCGTTCTTGGCGGTGCCCAGCTGGTCGCGCAGGCGGGCCGTGATGCGCGTCTCCACGCGGTCGATGCGCTCGTCGTAGCGCTTCATGGCCGCCTCCCACGCCTCCATGCCCTCCTTCGACACGTCCAGGCCGTCCACCTCCTTCACGTTCTCGTACGCCAGATTGACCTCCTCGATGGCGTTCGCGTCCGCAGCGTCGAACAGAACCTCGGCCACCTTCAGATCGGCCGGCTCGGCGGTCTCTCCCTGAGCATGCTGGGACACGGCGGACACCTGCAAAGACAAGCGCAAGTCCACAATCCAACACTCCTCTACGATACAGTGCTCAAACTGCCCTGCAGGAGAGGAGGGCTGGGCGATCACAACTCTCATGATTCGATTCCGATTCAATTCGTTTTGATATACAGTCACACAACACACACACACACACACACACACAGCTCCAACACACACAACATCACTCACACAGCTTCAACACACACACACACAGCTTCAACATTTCTCACATTATCAGGTTATTCGCTATAGTTTAGAAAATGGTGATAAATATGAGCAGAACTCAGTGGATATTTGACTGGTTTTGTCCGTCCTTCTGTTAGACTCTCACACATGAATTATGTTGAATATCTGTCAGCTGTTAAATTTAACTACACAATTAGATAATACCAGTTTAGCTCAACCAGTGACCAAGCAATGCTTCATGTTGTTCAGTCTGTGTGTAAAAAGAGCATTAGCAATTACAGAAAACACACTTCAGCAGAACATCATCAGCTCAAAGTGGAGGAATCATTTTTGCTCCCAAATTTTTATAACTTTTACTGGTAGTCACTAAATTTTTGGTTATAAAATATCACTTTATGTTGCTCTCCTCACTCACATAAATGAACTATAGTGTCCTGCACACACTAGTGAAAAAATGATATCGGTGTCTGAATAATGTGTGGTTTGCCTGTATGTCAGATACACTACATGGCACATTTACTCAAGGAACTTGTAATGTTCAAGGTGCTGTAAACACGGGTCAGCTGCATTACTGTAACACTGAAGGTTCAAATTAAAATATTTGTAAACAAACACTTACATTAAATGAGTTTTTATAATGATAAAGCTATAAACTACATATTTCCACTCCAATTCATTTCTTGAAATATAAACATTTAAATGTTGGCTGTCATAACTTAAATTAAATATTGAAGAACATTAAAAATTGTGCACATATTTAGCCGAAAGCTCCTCTGTATAGTTCATTTTTCCAGCTGAGTAACGAGATCATGGTCTCTGGATATGGTTTTTCTGAGGTAAATGTGACATTGTTCTCCGAAACACTGATTTAACGATTACATTAAACATGATACGGGTTTGATGCTCACGCATGTTCATCTGTTGCTGTAACTGGTGAATTTCATAGTAAAATGGACATAATTTTAAATCTGAGACTTTGTTTCATATCAAGCGTTGAAAGCACGTAGTTCTTGCTATTGATTGGATGGGACTGCTCATCCATCAACTGAAAACAGGATAGACTAATCAATTCTTGGCATTTAAGAATCAATATCGGTTCGTAAACATGAGAATCGATTAAAATAGAGAAATCATTATTTTTTACCCTAACCCTAATGAGTAGCATCTCAAAACAAGTGCCAGTAACAGCATGGCGGATGTAGTACGCTTGAATTTAATTAATTATACCCATATTCACACGATATAGAACAAACTTTTTTTAACGTTCGCAAAGTAAATGAAAATTTACGCCACATTATTAGCTTTTCTAAATGACAATCACGTCCTCATTCGCTCAGACGAACAGCGGGTGCGCACCTGAGGCCGCAGCACGCGCACGATGACGGCCCGGAGCTGCTCGTGCTGGCGTCTGAAGCGCCTCATGTGGTCCAGCCGGGCCTGCAGCTTGCGGTGCGCAGGACTCAGACGCCACACCATCTTCAGGTTCTCCTCCCGCTTCCTCTTCACGATGTCCCTCAGCAGCACCTGCAGCTTCTCGTACTCGTCCTCCCACGTCTGGAACACCTCGAAACACGCCACCATCACCTGTGGAGGAGAGGAGCGTGAGCCGGGCCTGCAGGAGGAGGGACCGGCTCACACCGTGATGTACGCGAGCGGGCCGCACCTTCTCGAACTCCTCGTAGGCCACGTGCATGAGCTTGCGTGTGCCCAGCACCTTCAGCAGCTGCGAGCTCAGGTCCCGGGAGATGGCCTCCACCAGACGCAGCGCTCGCTGGATCGGGTACTTGGTGTTGCGGATCTTGCGGAGGTGAGTGAAGATGGCCACCAGCGCCTGCCGGATCTTGTCCAGCTCGGTGGCCGACAGCAGGTCGTTGAGGGGGAAGTCCTTCATCAGCGGGTTGTAATCGTTCACCGTCTCCACAGCCTGCTTTAGCCCTGAGACACACACACACACACACACACACGGGCGTTAGACACGAGGAGCGAGGAACGGAGTATTATTGTGGTAATAAAAATAGATCCAAGTGAACAACAGCCTTTAAAATGACTTAAAACACAAATACATAACAACAAGCAATAATAATAATAATAGGTTCAAATTAAGTTAAAAGCAAGTAATCATATGGGTTTTATTGAACAACACCATTAAAATACATTTTATACTATTATTCATAACTATTCTAAACGCATGTACATTATGTTTTCTAGCAAATGGCTGCCGATGCGCGACGGCTGGTGTTCGTTGCCGTTACTCTACGGCTTGATCTAACCCTTGTGTAATATTGGCCAAACAACATTTAATTCAAATATCCACTTAATCTTTTTGTCACAATTGTTTATAATTTGTCACTTCTGTACGATAGAAACGCAACCGCCGCTGTACTTTCGTGAACAAGAACACGTGCGCATCAAAACATGCAAACAGAGCGAAGGCTTGAACTTATATTTTGAAATTGCGATGAACAACAATTCGCATATTTCAAAACATATTCATTAGGGATGAGTGGCGATCTTCGAATAGTCGAACTGCGTTCGAAATTCGATCATAAAATTGCTTATTCGAATATCGTTACATTTTCGCGCAATTCCAATGTGACATAATTGACGGCGCGCCTATACTGTCCTAGATCGCGCAGCAGGGTATTTTCCTGTCGGGGACACAAGGCGTCACTAACATGAATGAAACCCTCTCCTGCGCGATCTAGGATACCAGTGTTTTATACATAGTGTAAACAAACAACAGAAGAAGAGCATTGTCTGACCGTTAACTCTGCGCCCAGCAGAGGTGGATAGACTAACCTTTACTGTCTAGTTACCGTCTATGGTAGTAACAAAGTAATCTACATTTACTTCACTACGTTGGGCGACGTTCCTCTCGTTACTTTATTTTAATGCAATACATGTTGTTAAATGCGTAGTTTATTCCAAGCGTGCTGTGTCTTTTTTATGGGCATGAGCGATGCTCCATTCACAAATGAATCACTCTTTTGAGTCGATTCTGTTCAAAGACTTCATCAAACAAGTTGGCAGATCTGTCTAAATCGGTTGGCGAATCAGTTTGAATGATCTGTTCAGTTCCTCGCGCACTGAATCACTGAAGCGCTTTCACACTCGACACGGAGTCGTAACAGGAAGATTTAACAACATCAAGAGCGTTGGATGAAGTGGCCGTGGATCTACAGTACAGTCTAGTGAAAGCAAATCGGCAAATGCATCATATTTTTGCCAGCGATCTAGTTGAACATCTTCGTATGATGTCTGTGAATGAATGATTCCACAGGACGATACATTCAAGCTCATTTCATTCAGGTAATACATTTTACAACCAAACAGATTATTACTCGACGATAGCACTACAAGTATGATGACATATCCGTTTTTTGGACATATACATTCATTTATAGGCTACATTAAATAAGCTACCATTGTCCACAGTTTATGAAATGAACACCCGCCATCCCGTGGTAATGTGTGTGTATTGCGCAGTGGCATCACACGAATAGTATTGATTGAAACTAATTTGTTTAAAAAGTAGGCTTTTGCAGTAACAAGGCAGGTTTGCATAAAATCATTATGACTTTTTTTTTTTTTTATCTAACGAACGAGCATCTGGTTTGGCGATGCAAAAACGGACTGTCCTGCTTATTGTTTTTTCCTTCTATGTTAACTACCGGTATGTTAAAAAAATGACGAAAACATGTTAATTGTTCGAATAATAAACAGTTTGTTTGATGACAAATCGCTAAAGATGAAATTGGCCTCCCTTTCTGTCATTGTGAGTGCGCGTTTTTTTTTTTTTTCTGTTTTTTTTCGATTTTCGAACGATAATCGACTTTTGCTCCTCGATTTTCGAATGTCATTTTTGGCAGAAATTCACATCCCTAATATTCATATGTTCATATTCACATATTCCTGTGTTGCCGTAGATTTACAAACGAGTTGCATTACAAATGTGAGATGGCGCACACTGCGTTCCCAGATGAGCGCTATAAGACACACACACACACAGACACACACAGCACGGAGAGACGGAGTTTAGGAATCTGTATAAATGATAACAGTGCCACTATAAAACACACAGGACTGTTTGCGTTCGCGAAGGCACGTTATTGGAACCCTAAACACACACACATGCAGAGACGGAGTGTGTGAGCCGCGTTTACTGGGAACGAGCTGAGGGGCGTCTGTACACACACACACGTACACATTAAAGCGTCGTGCTTCTCTGTGGGAAACAGCACATATTCCTCTAACAGAACCGCAGCCGCTGTGATTTCTCAACAGCACTACGCTATATTATGATGGTAAATGGTTGTTATATTTCGCGTAGCCTTAGAGAACGGTGTAATAACGCGGCTCATGGATTCTCGTACGTGGATCGCAGCACTTCCGGGATTTGGCCGGCTCCTCGACGGGTCAGTGATCTGTGAGTGCAGAGCTTGACCGCTCACCTGTGTCGGTGTCGAAGCTGACGGTGGCGTGGAAGCGCTTGCCGTGCTTCAGGATGTCGAGCGTGAGCAGCACCTCGGGGCTCTCCCTCTTCTCCTGGATCCGGTTCAGCGCGCGCTCCAGGTTCAGCCAGAAGCTGATCTCCTGCAGGGCCGTTCCCGAGGCCGGGTCCCGGTCCAGCTTCGTCACCTGCAAACACACACACAGCACAACCCTCAGACAACAGCACTTCTGTTCACACACAGCTCACACTGAAAGCCACTCGCTCATGCCATTCCCAACCTTACAAACACACATGAAGGCTTTTTAACCAAATCAGAGAGATCCACTGAAAGTCTATTTATCCCAAACTGAGGCTTAAAGGGGTCATGAACTGGCTTTTTAAATTTTTATATATAGTTGTCTGAGGTCAACTTATGACGTTCGCTTGGTTTTTACATTCAAAAACATCAAAATGAATAAGTAATAGGCTATTTTCTACCCTAGTTTTGAGCCTAGCTCAAAAACGCTCGGTTTTTATGGGCGTCTCGCATTGAAGACTTGGAAGTAAACGCCCACTGCTGTGAGTGGATAACAGTTTTGCATATTATAATGAGTTTCGTGTAATGCGCGAATCGGTGGGCGGGGCTAAACCGGCCGTGTTGAAGTAGGCGTTGATCTTCTTCTGCGGGGGTGGTGTTTTATCCTCTTTGTCGTCATAGTTCCCCACTTTGAACCGCACTGCTGAGCCTGGTGTCAATAAAAGCTTTTATTGGACTAACAAGGATGTTTTCAGTTCTGAAACTTACAGGATATTCTTATAATATGATGACCTCTTAGATGTCAAAAGCTCAAGGAAAATTTGATTTCTCAGTTCATCACCCCTCTAAATATGTTCCGAGCACAGATGTGAAGAGCACAGATGTGAAGAGCACAGATGTGAAGAGCACAGATGTGAAGAGCACAGATGTGAAGAGCACAGATGTGAAGAGCACAGATGTGAAGAGCACAGATGTGAAGAGCACACACACCGTCAGCAGCAGCTCGAGCGCCGGACTGCAGCTGGTTCAGGATCTCCCTGATCTCACACACACACACACACACACACACCTTCTGTATCTCCCGGATCCAGCGGTTGACGCCGGACTGCAGCTGGTTCAGGAAGCTGGGATCCTCCACCTTATCCCCGAAGTCGGTGACCTTGGGCTTCTCTGCGCGCTCGTAGCACTGCTTGGCCACGTTGCTGATGGTGGGGTGTATGAGCAGACTGATCTCGGGGATCTCGATGTTCTGCTGGAGGTGCAGCAGCCCCATCTCCAGCTCCGCGATCTTCTTCTCCACCGACGGGGCCATTTTATCTCCATCCCTACACCACAAACACTCATTCCTTCAATTCACGTTTATTTGTACAGCGCTTTCCACAACACACATCGTTTCAGTCCACATTACAGTTATCAGAGGACACTGTCTGAGTTCTGCAGAAATGTACATATACAAATCACAGTTAGCTAGAAATGTATTAATTTAAAGAATGTAATAATTTAATGCAGAAACAATGAGCTCACTGAAGTTATGAATACTTGTTTGATAACAAATGATTATGACATTCAGAAAATATAGCTTTGGTGCGTGTTGAGGCGTTACATCCGCATCACGACCGGATCAGTTTCTTTCTTTAGTTGTAAAGCTTCTTTAAAGGAGGAGTCACTTCAGAATTACAATCTCCTGATGATTTACTCTCGTCATCCAACATGTTCATGTGTTTCTTTCTTCAGTGGAAAAGAAATGAAGGTTTTTGAGGAAAACACTCCAGGACTGTTGGACCCCATTGAAGTCACTATATGGAGAAACCCTGGAGTGTTTTCCTCAAAAACCTTAATTTCTTTTCCTCTGAAGAAAGAAACACATGAACATGTTGGATGACGAGAGTAAATCATCAGGAGATTGTAATTCTGAAGTGACTCCTCCTTCAGGAATGATGTCGGGGACGTTACCTGTCGGCTTTGCCAGACTCCCGGATGTAGGATTTGAAGTACGGAGCGACCGCATTGCTGATGAAGGAGTGCAGGGTCTCGTACGGGGAGTCTTCGCTGAGCGTCAGAACACGCACCTGTGTGGAGATCGGTTTATCCGCGTCGATGACTCCCGTACGCTTGATCAACGCCAGGCTGAAACCACACGTTCACATTAGCAGAGAAACAAAGATCAGGATCAGGATCAGGATCACATTAGCAGACACACACAGATCAGGATCAGGATCACGTTCACATTAGCAGAGAAACACAGATCAGGATCAGGATCACATTAGCAGACACACACAGATCAGGATCAGGATCACGTTCACATTAGCACACACACACAGATCAGGATCAGGATCAGGTTCACATTAGCACACACACACAGATCAGGATCAGGATCACATTAGCAGACACACACAGATCAGGATCAGGATCACGTTCACATTAGCACACACACACAGATCAGGATCAGGATCAGGTTCACATTAGCACACACACACAGATCAGGATCAGGATCAGGTTCACATTAGCACACACACACAGATCAGGATCAGGATCAGGTTCACATTAGCACACACACACAGATCAGGATCACGTTCACATTAGCACACACACACAGATCAGGATCACGTTCACATTAGCAGACACACACAGATCAGGATCAGGATCACGTTCACATTAGCACACACACACAGATCAGGATCAGGATCACGTTCACATTAGCACACACACACAGATCAGGATCAGGTTCACATTAGCACACACACACAGATCAGGATCAGGTTCACATTAGCGCACACACACACAGATCAGGATCAGGTTCACATTAGCACACACACACAGATCAGGATCACGTTCACATTAGCACACACACACAGATCAGGATCACGTTCACATTAGCACACACACACAGATCAGGATCAGGATCACATGTTTGCCGCGCGTCACCTGTTAGATTTGAGCCCGTAGTGGATGTCGATGCTAACGCTGTAGGAAATGCACTCGCGCTCCTCCTCGCCTTCATCGCCAACATCCTCTGCGTCAATCACAAGAAACAACCGGCTGTGATAAAGCAGTCTTTATTTAACATTCACCATGACTATTATATAAAAGCAGACATGTGACTTGAGGCTGTGTGTGTGAGTCTGGAACACAAGAGCACAGTCATATAAACACACAGCCTCGCCCCCGTCCCGACGCTGCACTGAGACATGAGACATGATCCCTGTCATCCTAGAGTACACTATTATCCATCCCCATCCATCTGGATATACTGTACATCAGATTCAGGACAATTTATCTCAAGTAATAAAATCTCTCCAAACTGAAGCTGTGAACTCTACAGGAACCCTCTGCATTACTGTAATATTACAGGTTATGATCACAGACTGTATACAATATGGGCGTAGTGTGTGTGCGTCATCCGTAGGGTTTCTGAAGAGCACTATATTATAATATAATGAATACTGTATAGCGCATATATTTATCAGAATGCTCCTCTCTAGAGTTATTTTACTATCTAACTATGGAGTTTATCGTCATTAAAAGTCTGAGGTAAATATTACATGACATTGTTGTTCTCAAGCGGTTTAATTGGCCTTTCCCGCGACTGAAACACCGATTGATGGATTACAGACATGGTTGATTTCCAGAAGTGGTTCTGAATATTTCAACATTCCTCCTGATGTTCATTGATGTTTATTTGCTGCTGTAACTAGTAGTAAAGATGAAGAGATGTTACACATCAAAGACACACAAACAAACATTTACTGACTGAATTTAGTGGATACTTTGTTTAAAAACTACCTAAAAATAACAAAGCTTATTGTGATTATTTGATGGCATGAGCTAGAAATAATGTTTAGAGAAATTTGTTCACGCATCAACTACAAACAACTAAAGTTACAAGATTGATTGCTGGCTGGGACTTAAGAATCGATACCGGTTAAAATCGAGGAATCGATCGTTCCTACTCGGATGATCGTGATTCGTGACGTCACCGATCTGCAGTGCAGCAAACACGCCCTGAACGCGCATTGATCACTTATTGTTGACATTTCATCACAAATTCAAGCAGTCTCTTTACACCCATGTTTCTAAAATAAACATAACCTAAACTTTAATTTTTGACACATCACAGGAGCGACTCAAACAGGGCGGAGCCACACAAACCCTGCGATAACGCAATAAAACATCACGAAATCGATTGACAGTCGCGGCAAACCCGCACATCATGAGCTTAATAACGCATGTGAGTGATTTTAACCCTTAAGATGTGATTAATTGATGATCATGCGGCTTTTAACCTTTCAGCGCGTTCCGTTCCACCAGAATCGAGTGAATCTGTGGATCTGACAGGAACTTTTTCATCTGCTCGAGCGCGCTCTTCTCCTCCAGCGCGCTCTCGAGGCCCGCGGGCGCGTCTCCGCCATCTTCCAGGAGCAGTGGCACGAGCTTTCGGATGTGTTTCTGCAGCACTGAGGCGTCCGCCACTGTGTGTACGGCAGCAGAACCCTCCATCACACCGCCACCGTCCTCTCCCCCGCCACTGTCAGACATTTCCCTGCACAATGAGCCGAGACTAACCGAGATTAACCGATGAGTAAGCTGTGAGAGAGATCGCGCTGTATCACGGACTCTGTCACATCACCGTAATGACCAGCGCCCAGCGCGTCGGGGAACTTTATTGTTTCGCTGGAGTCTGTGATATGTAGTTTTTCCACCAGGCGAGCGTATTAGTTAACGTGACATTTGAACTACATTACCCAGAAAACCGAAAAGTGTCACACGCCTAGCGTCATCGCTTTTCTCGTGCATCACACCCTGATCACACCCAATTTATGATATAAAAGAAAAATAATACTAATATAAACACTTACATATGGAAATACAAATTTATAATAAATCTCATAAGGTGGCAGACTGCTTGAAAACCCTTGAGGCAACATAAAGTTTGATCGACTTTTGCATTTAGTCTAGAAGCATGTCGCTCACTTACTAAATATCTTGACTACTGAACCTAAACAATAACTTACATGAACCCTAAACTAAAGTTGGTTTTGAACATAGAGGTTTTGAACCGTAAATAAATGTAGCGGGTGCTATCACGTGACTGGCACCTGTCAATCAGCGCGCGCACGCGCGTGTATGTGTGTTCAGTTAGTCAGTTCATGATCCTGTCACTCATGATGCCGCATAAGTCAAAGAAAGACAAGGTAGGACTTTCTGTTGAGAACATTATAGACTAACTGTAGATTACCTCAATGAACTCTATCTATCTGACTATCTATCTATATATATATATATATAATCTGTTTTCAGTGTGTGAAATCCAGCAGAAAGGGAGGCAAACTGCATGACGATGATCAGGACTTTGAAAATGAGGTAAATTATTGATTATTGGATGAACATAGGTAAAGAGGAAAATGTTCTGATTAGTTGCCTGTATCATTCCATGTTAGTTTAGAACATAATGCTGATATTTAGCAATACACATAATGACATGTGCCCAATTTTTCATACTTTGCCAGGTTTCAGCCATTCGAACATTGTAGCTAAAGCATTTCAGTAATCATAAAAATAGCCATCGGATTGAAATTCTTATTATTATCATAGTTCATTATATAAGATGTTTTGTACCATGAATCTCGTATTAATTTCAGTTGTTGATTTGCTTTGAAATACCAGGTCATTTGATTGTATTGATATCTAAATCTAAGGAGAACTGTTTACCTCAGCAGTTCATAAGCCCTTCCAGAGTCGACATTACTGTAGAAGAGCTTTAGTGAACAGAGCCGTGCAAACAACAGACAGAAGCGCAGAACTACTCTGTGTGTGTGTGTGTGTGAGAGAGAGAGAGAGAGAGAGTGAGAGAGTGAGAGAGAGAGAGAGAGTGTGTGTGTGAGAGAGAGCAGCTGATCTGGGTCCAGTGAGAGAGTGTGTGTGTGTGTGTGTGTGTGTGAGAGAGAGAGAGAGTGAGTGTGTGTGTGTGTGTGTGTGTGAGAGAGAGAGAGAGAGAGAGAGAGAGAGAGAGAGAGAGAGAGAGAGAGAGAGAGAGAGAGAGAGTGTGTGAGTGTGAGAGAGCAGCTGATCTGGGTCCAGTGAGAGTGTGTGAGTGTGTGAGAGCAGCTGATCTGGGTCCAGTGAGTGAGTGTGTGTGTGTGTGTGTGTGTGAGAGAGAGAGAGAGAGAGAGAGAGAGAGAGAGAGAGAGAGAGAGAGAGAGAGAGAGAGAGAGAGTGTGTGAGTGTGTGAGTGAGAGAGCAGCTGATCTGGGTCCAGTGAGAGTGTGTGTGTGTGTGTGTGTGTGTGTGAGAGTGAGAGACTGTTTGTTTGTGAGAGAGCAGCTGATCTGGGTCCAGTGTGTGTGAGAGAGCAGCTGATCTGGGTCCAGTGAGTGTGAGAGAGCAGCTGATCTGGGTCCAGTGAGTGTGTGTGTGTGTGTGTGTGTGTGTGTGTGTGTGAGAGAGAGACTGTGTGTGTGTGAGAGAGCAGCTGATCTGGGTCCAGTGTGGTTGAGAGAGCAGCTGATCTGGGTCCAGTGTGTGTGTGAGAGAGAGACTGTGTGTGTGTGAGAGAGCAGCTGATCTGGGTCCAGTGAGTGTGTGTGTGTGTGAGAGCAGCTGATCTGGGTCCAGTGTGTGTGTGTGTGTGTGTGTGTGTGTGTGTGTGTGTGTGTGTGTGTGAGAGAGCAGCTGATCTGGGTCCAGTGAGTGTGACCCAGATCTGCTGAGGATAAATGATCCCAGCTTCAGGAAATCAGGCTTGTAACGGGAATCTGCTTGTGTGACTCTGGTTTCATCAGGGTCTGAATAAGAGGATCAGGACCAGAAAACACACGTCCGGCCCGAACACACACCGCAGACTGAGTGTGTGTGTGAGCATCAGCAGAGAGCTGGAGCCACTGGACGCTCTCACAGGTGTGTGTGTGTGTGTGTGTGTGAGTGAGTGTGTGTGAGCATCAGCAGAGAGCGGGAGCCACTGGACGCTCTCACAGGTGTGTGTGTGTGTGTGAGCATCAGCAGAGAGCGGGAGCCACTGGACGCTCTCACAGGTGTGTGTGTGTGTGTGTGTGTGTGAGCATCAGCAGAGAGCTGGAGCCACTGGACGCTCTCACAGGTGTGTGTGTGTGTGTGTGTGTGTGAGTGAGTGTGTGTGAGCATCAGCAGAGAGCGGGAGCCACTGGACGCTCTCACAGGTGTGTGTGTGTGTGTGTGTGTGTGAGCATCAGCAGAGAGCTGGAGCCACTGGACGCTCTCACAGGTGTGTGTGTGTGTGTGTGTGTGTGAGTGTGTGTGTGTGAGCATCAGCAGAGAGCGGGAGCCACTGGACGCTCTCACAGGTGTGTGTGTGTGTGTGTGTGTGTGAGCATCAGCAGAGAGCTGGAGCCACTGGACGCTCTCACAGGTGTGTGTGTGTGTGTGGTGATCTCTACTACATCAGTGTTTTTGTCCATCTTAAGCATCAGTTCAGGCCTTGAATTAAGAATTGATGCTCCGCGTGGATCTGGTCTGTTCTCTAATGAACAGGATGTTCGTGCTGCATAATTTAGATCTCAGCGGATGCTCATGATGGCTGACCTGCGTCTCAGTGACACTGTATTGTCCAGTTCATCAGTGACACACACACACACACTTCCGTCGCTCTGATCTCAGTGATGCTTCAGTGACATCATCATCATCAGGTTTTATTAATGAGTAAATCATATTCTATAAGGATGACTTCTGTTGGCCGGCAGATCAGTGCATCTGTCAGTAGTGCTGGTCTGAGGTCAGCTCAGCTCTGTCTATAAACACTAACTCCGGACAGGTGCGAATCACCTGATGCCCTTCAAACTGTGGGCGGGGCTTGATTGTGTCCGTGGGGAGTTGATTGGATGGTTGAATGGTTGTGGTTTGCTATTGGCTGAGCTCATGCGAGTGACAGTTATTCTGATTCAAGATTATTAACACAATAATGATGTGCACTGATAAATCATTTAGAATAAACACTGCGATATTCCATTAAAAAATGTCGAATTTGATTTCATGGGGACTTTAGAAACTGCAGTGATTGATCTTAATTTAAGACTGAAGATGATGGGATGTTTCTGTAATACAGCGAAACATGGAGCTTTACGGCGGTGCTGTAGTACTCGAGTCCGGTCTCGGTCACACACACACACACACACACAGCGGTCGAGGTGTAGGCTAGTGAAGAAGCGAGTTGACAACAGTTAACATTACGTTCGTTACTGTAAGAAAGTGCAATAAAACCTTAGTTTGTGAGTAAAAAGACAATATTAGTGACTTTGCTGCTGTAAACGTTCATGTTGCTGTTTAGTTATATTCAAATATGCTATTCTAAACATGTAGTGAGTTTAAAAACACCCAGGCAGCTTATATGCACACTTTAATATGCACACATGCTTTTTGATCATGCAAAATAATTGTCTGTTGTCTCTCGCATCACATTAATAATCAATTGTTAAGTACGTGGTCTTGAAGAGGATTTTTTTTTCTGTCTCTGTCTTGACTGTCTCAGTTGGACTCGACTCGGTCTCGACTAATCCTGGTTTTGGACTCGACTCGGTCTCGACTAATCCTGGTTTTGGACTCGACTCGGTCTCGACTAATCCTGGTTTTGGACTCGACTCGGTCTCGACTAATCCTGGTTTTGGACTCGACTAGGGCTGTGCTCAAAATATCGATACGACGATACATCGTCATGAACTCCTGACGATGCGCGTATCGATACAGCAACTGCTGTATCGATACTGTCATGCTTTTGAATGTAGCCAATTCAGGGCTCGAATTTCAGCACGGGATTGCGAGTATTACGCATTATTCTAACCATATTTATTCGATATAACATCGAATTAGTCATTTTAAAACATTCTGAAAGACACAATTTCACAAACAGCGTGAGTGTTCAGCTGTGCCGCGTCTTCTGTCTCTATCTCAAAATGGGTTGCTCAAGGCAAGCGTCAAACGCGCTGAAGGCGGCGATACACTCTCGCTTTCGGGAGTTGGGACATGACGGAATATTCACTTGCATATTCGGGCCAGTATTGCATTGTCACTTAAGTTTACCATTCGCTCGTCTTTTTAAGTCTTACCACGCAAAACATTCAAGCGATTTTAAACTATTCAGTGCTCGCACGCTCTCTGAGAGATGGTTTTCTCTGCATGCATACATAGAGTAAAGCCGCCTCACAAACAGCCTGTGAGTAACAAAAGTTCTTTTTCACGGATTATATCGCTTTTACGGACAAAAACAAGCAAAATGATGTCAAAAATGTCAGTCTTGGTGAGTATCCAACACAGTCGGTTAATGCATGTGACAGCATAATGAACACAGGATCCGTGCACTAGCTCTTAAAGTGACGGCAGCCATGTGTGTCTGTCATTAATATTGTCGTCAAAACAACAAAAGATAGCTTTAATTATAAGGAATCTGGATTTATAGCCAATGTATTTAATTTAGTCAGGACTAAAATACTACCCAGTGTTATTGTACATTTAATTACTTTAAGTTTCTGTAGTATTTCTGAATACTAGTGCTAGACCTATTCAAAAAAAAATCTCTTTATTGGTAGGCTATCTTTATTCTATTGTATTTAGTTGTTTAAAATGATTTCAACGTAATGTAAAGAAATTACTTTGTTTGGTGCACATTCCAACACTTATTTAATTGAACTCTCATTGTTTTTTAATGACAAAAACTAAATAGTTTTTCAGTTATCACAACTGTTATAACACTGTTTATTCAATAAAGATATTACTCTGCTCAAAAGAAATTTAAATTCCAAATTGATCCATATCGTGATACGTATCGTATCGTGGCTTTAGGATCGTGATGCGTATCGTATCGTGACATTGTTGGTGATACACAGCCCTAGACTCGACTGGGTCTCCACTAGTCCTGGTCTTGGACTCGACTCAGTCTCCACTAGTCCTGGTCTTGGACTCGACTGGGTCTCCACTAGTCCTGGTCTTGGACTCGACTGGGTCTCCACTAGTCCTGGTCTTGGACTCGACTGGGTCTCCACTAGTCCTGGTCTTGGACTCGACTCAGTCTCCACTAGTCCTGGTCTTGGACTCGACTGGGTCTCCACTAGTCCTGGTCTTGGACTCGACTCAGTCTCCACTAGTCCTGGTCTTGGACTCGGTCTCCACTAGTCCTGGTCTTGGACTCGACTCGGTCTCGATTAGTCCTGGTCTTGGACTCGACTGGGTCTCGATTAGTCCTGGTCTTGGACTCGACTGGGTCTCCACTAGTCCTGGTCTTGGACTCGACTCAGTCTCCACTAGTCCTGGTCTTGGACTCGACTCGGTCTCGATTAGTCCTGGTCTTGGACTCGACTGGGTCTCCACTAGTCCTGGTCTTGGACTCGACTCAGTCTCCACTAGTCCTGGTCTTGGACTCGACTGGGTCTCCACTAGTCCTGGTCTTGGACTCGACTCAGTCTCCACTAGTCCTGGTCTTGGACTCGGTCTCCACTAGTCCTGGTCTTGGACTCGACTCGGTCTCGATTAGTCCTGGTCTTGGACTCGACTCGGTCTCGACTTGTCCTGGTCTTGGACTCGACTCAGTCTCCACTAGTCCTGGTCTTGGACTCGACTCAGTCTCCACTAGTCCTGGTCTTGGACTCGACTGGGTCTCCACTAGTCCTGGTCTTGGACTCGACTCAGTCTCCACTAGTCCTGGTCTTGGACTCGACTCGGTCTCGATTAGTCCTGGTCTTGGACTCGACTCAGTCTCCACTAGTCCTGGTCTTGGACTCGGTCTCCACTAGTCCTGGTCTTGGACTCGACTCGGTCTCGATTAGTCCTGGTCTTGGACTCGACTCGGTCTCGACTTGTCCTGGTCTTGGACTCGACTCGGTCTCGATTAGTCCTGGTCTTGGACTCGACTCGGTCTCGACTTGTCCTGGTCTTGGACTCGACTCGGTCTCGATTAGTCCTGGTCTTGGACTCGACTCGGTCTCGACTTGTCCTGGTCTTGGACTCGACTCAGTCTCCACTAGTCCTGGTCTTGGACTCGACTCAGTCTCCACTAGTCCTGGTCTTGGACTCGACTGGGTCTCCACTAGTCCTGGTCTTGGACTCGACTCGGTCTCGATTAGTCCTGGTCTTGGACTCGACTCAGTCTCCACTAGTCCTGGTCTTGGACTCGGTCTCCACTAGTCCTGGTCTTGGACTCGACTCGGTCTCGATTAGTCCTGGTCTTGGACTCGACTCGGTCTCGACTTGTCCTGGTCTTGGACTCGACTGGGTCTCGACTAGTCCTGGTCTTGGACTCGACTCAGTCTCCACTAGTCCTGGTCTTGGACTCGACTCAGTCTCCACTAGTCCTGGTCTTGGACTCGACTCGGTCTCCACTAGTCCTGGTCTTGGACTCGACTCGGTCTCGATTAGTCCTGGTCTTGGACTCTACTCAGTCTCCACTAGTCCTGGTCTTGGACTCGACTCAGTCTCCACTAGTCCTGGTCTTGGACTCAACTCAGTCTCCACTAGTCCTGGGTCTTGGACTCGACTCGGTCTCGATTAGTCCTGGTCTTGGACTCGACTCAGTCTCCACTAGTCCTGGTCTTGGACTCGACTGGGTCTCGACTAGTCCTGGTCTTGGACTCGACTCGGTCTCCACTAGTCCTGGTCTTGGACTCGACTCAGTCTCCACTAGTCCTGGTCTTGGACTCGACTGGGTCTCGACTAGTCCTGGTCTTGGACTCGACTCAGTCTCCACTAGTCCTGGTCTTGGACTCGACTCAGTCTCCACTAGTCCTGGTCTTGGACTCGACTCAGTCTCCACTAGTCCTGGTCTTGGACTCGACTCAGTCTCCACTAGTCCTGGTCTTGGACTCGACTCGGTCTCGATTAGTCCTGGTCTTGGACTCGACTCGGTCTCGACTAATCCTGGTTTTGGACTCGACTGGGTCTCCACTAGTCCTGGTCTTAGACTCGACTCGGTCTCGATTAGTCCTGGTCTTGGACTCGCCTGGGTCTCGACTAGTCCTGGTCTTGGACTCGACTCAGTCTCCACTAGTCCTGGTCTTGGACTCGACTCAGTCTCCACTAGTCCTGGTCTTGGACTCGACTCAGTCTCCACTAGTCCTGGTCTTGGACTCGACTCAGTCTCCACTAGTCCTGGTCTTGGACTCGACTCGGTCTCGATTAGTCCTGGTCTTGGACTCGACTCAGTCTCCACTAGTCCTGGTCTTGGACTCGACTCGGTCTCGATTAGTCCTGGTCTTGGACTCGACTCAGTCTCCACTAGTCCTGGTCTTGGACTCGACTCAGTCTCCACTAGTCCTGGTCTTGGACTCGACTCAGTCTCCACTAGTCCTGGTCTTGGACTCGACTCGGTCTCCACTAGTCCTGGTCTTGGACTCGACTCGGTCTCGATTAGTCCTGGTCTTGGACTCGACTCAGTCTCCACTAGTCCTGGTCTTGGACTCGACTCAGTCTCCACTAGTCCTGGTCTTGGACTCAACTCAGTCTCCACTAGTCCTGGTCTTGGACTCGACTCGGTCTCGATTAGTCCTGGTCTTGGACTCGACTCAGTCTCCACTAGTCCTGGTCTTGGACTCGACTCAGTCTCCACTAGTCCTGGTCTTGGACTCAACTCAGTCTCCACTAGTCCTGGTCTTGTACTCGACTGGGTCTCGACTAGTCCTGGTCTTGGACTCGACTCAGTCTCCACTAGTCCTGGTCTTGGACTCGACTCAGTCTCCACTAGTCCTGGTCTTGGACTCGACTCAGTCTCCACTAGTCCTGGTCTTGGACTCGACTCAGTCTCCACTAGTCCTGGTCTTGGACTCGACTCGGTCTCGATTAGTCCTGGTCTTGGACTCGACTCGGTCTCGACTAATCCTGGTTTTGGACTCGACTGGGTCTCCACTAGTCCTGGTCTTGGACTCGGTCTCCACTAGTCCTGGTCTTGGACTCGACTCGGTCTCGATTAGTCCTGGTCTTGGACTCGACTCGGTCTCGACTTGTCCTGGTCTTGGACTCGACTCAGTCTCCACTAGTCCTGGTCTTGGACTCGACTCGGTCTCGACTTGTTCTGGTCTTGGACTCGACTGGGTCTCGACTAGTCCTGGTCTTGGACTCGACTCAGTCTCCACTAGTCCTGGTCTTGGACTCGACTCAGTCTCCACTAGTCCTGGTCTTGGACTCGACTCAGTCTCCACTAGTCCTGGTCTTGGACTCGACTCTGTCTCGATTAGTCCTGGTCTTGGACTCGACTCAGTCTCCACTAGTCCTGGTCTTGGACTTGACTCGGTCTCGATTAGTCCTGGTCTTGGACTCGACTCAGTCTCCACTAGTCCTGGTCTTGGACTCGACTCAGTCTCCACTAGTCCTGGTCTTGGACTCGACTCGGTCTCGACTTGTCCTGGTCTTGGACTCGACTGGGTCTCGACTAGTCCTGGTCTTGGACTCGACTCGGTCTCGATTAGTCCTGGTCTTGGACTCGACTGGGTCTCCACTAGTCCTGGTCTTGGACTCGACTCGGTCTCAATTAGTCCTGGTCTTGGACTCGACTCGGTCTCGATTAGTCCTGGTCTTGGACTCGACTCAGTCTCCACTAGTCCTGGTCTTGGACTCGACTCAGTCTCCACTAGTCCTGGTCTTGGACTCGACTCGGTCTCGATTAGTCCTGGTCTTGGACTCGACTGGGTCTCCACTTGTCCTGGTCTTGGACTCACTCGGTCTCGATTAGTCCTGGTCTTGGACTCGACTCGGTCTCGATTAGTCTTGGACTCGACTCGGTCTCGAATAGTCCTGTTCTTGGACTCGACTGGGTCTCCACTAGTCCTGGTCTTGGACTCGACTCAGTCTCCACTAGTCCTGGTCTTGGACTCGACTGGGTCTCGACTAGTCCTGGTCTTGGACTCGACTCAGTCTCCACTAGTCCTGGTCTTGGACTCGACTCAGTCTCCACTAGTCCTGGTCTTGGACTCGACTCAGTCTCCACTAGTCCTGGTCTTGGACTCGACTCTGTCTCGATTAGTCCTGGTCTTGGACTCGACTCAGTCTCCACTAGTCCTGGTCTTGGACTCGACTCGGTCTCGATTAGTCCTGGTCTTGGACTCGACTCAGTCTCCACTAGTCCTGGTCTTGGACTCGACTCAGTCTCCACTAGTCCTGGTCTTGGACTCGACTCGGTCTCGACTTGTCCTGGTCTTGGACTCGACTGGGTCTCGACTAGTCCTGGTCTTGGACTCGACTCGGTCTCGATTAGTCCTGGTCTTGGACTCGACTGGGTCTCCACTAGTCCTGGTCTTGGACTCGACTCGGTCTCAATTAGTCCTGGTCTTGGACTCGACTCGGTCTCGATTAGTCCTGGTCTTGGACTCGACTCAGTCTCCACTAGTCCTGGTCTTGGACTCGACTCGGTCTCGATTAGTCCTGGTCTTGGACTCGACTGGGTCTCGATTAGTCCTGGTCTTGGACTCGACTGGGTCTCCACTTGTCCTGGTCTTGGACTCGACTCGGTCTCGATTAGTCCTGGTCTTGGACTCGACTCGGTCTCCACTAGTCCTGGTCTTGGACTCGACTCGGTCTCGATTTGTCCTGGTCTTGGACTCGACTCGGTCTCGATTAGTCCTGGTCTTGGACTCGACTGGGTCTCCACTTGTCCTGGTTTTGGACTCAACTCGGTCTCGACTAGTCCTGGTCTTGGACTCGACTCTGTCTCGATTAGTCCTGGTCTTGGACTCGACTCGGTCTCGATTAGTCCTGGTCTTGGACTCGACTCGGTCTCGATTAGTCCTGGTCTTGGACTCGACTGGGTCTCCACTTGTCCTGGTCTTGGACTCGACTCGGTCTCGATTTGTCCTGGTCTTGGACTCGACTCGGTCTCGATTAGTCCTGGTCTTGGACTCGACTGGGTCTCCACTAGTCCTGGTTTTGGACTCGACTCGGTCTCGACTAGTCCTGGTCTTGGACTCGACTCGGTCTCGATTAGTCCTGGTCTTGGACTCGACTCGGTCTCGATTAGTCCTGGTCTTGGACTCAACTCGGTCTCCACTAGTCCTGGTCTTGGACTCGACTCGGTCTCGATTAGTCCTGGTCTTGGACTCGACTCGGTCTCGACTAGTCCTGGTCTTGGACTCGACTCGGTCTCGACTAGTCCTGGTCTTGGACTCGACTCGGTCTCGATTAGTCCTGGTCTTGGACTCGACTCGGTCTCGACTAGTCCTGGTCTTGGACTCGGTCTCGGTCTCGATTAGTCCTGGTTTTGGACTCGACTGGGTCTCCACTAGTCCTGGTCTTGGACTCGACTCGGTCTCGATTAGTCCTGTTCTTGGACTCGGTCTCGGTCTCGATTAGTCCTGGTTTTGGACTCGACTGGGTCTCCACTAGTCCTGGTCTTGGACTCGACTCGGTCTCGATTAGTCCTGGTCTTGGACTCGACTAGTCCTGGTCTTGGACTCGACTCGGTCTCGACTAGTCCTGGTCTTGGACTCGACTTGGTCTCGATTAGTCCTGGTCTTGGACTCGACTCGGTCTCGACTAGTCCTGCTTTTGGACTCGACTGGGTCTCCACTAGTCCTGGTTTTGGACTCGACTCGGTCTCGACTAGTCCTGGTCTTGGACTCGACTCGGTCTCGCTTAGTCCTGGTCTTTGACTCGACTCGGTCTTCACTAGTCCTGGTCTTGGACTCGACTCGGTCTCGATTAGTCCTGGTCTTGGACTCGACTCGGTCTCGATTAGTCCTGGTCTTGGACTCGACTGGGTCTCCACTAGTCCTGGTCTTGGACTCGACTGGGTCTCCACTAGTCCTGGTCTTGGACTCGACTAGTCCTGGTTTTGGACTCGACTGGGTCTCCACTAGTCCTGGTCTTGGACTCGACTGGGTCTCCACTAGTCCTGGTCTTGGACTCGACTGAGTCTCCACTAGTCCTGGTCTTGGTCTCGACTAGTCCTGGTCTTGGACTCGACTCGGTCTCCACTAGTCCTGGACTTGGACTCG
>NW_026606951.1:722500-780000 GCF_029890125.1 Rhinichthys klamathensis goyatoka | reverse complement strand
TATAGTTACAATATTTTAATGATAAAAGTAAAAATATAATAAATATTTAATATAGTGCACATATTTAGCAAAATACTCTCTATAATATAACTAGTCTAGCCAGCTAGCGTGCGACGCCTTTCCTGAGGTGCATGTGACGTCATGTGACACGCGTTTCCTGAGGTGCATGTGACGTCATGTGACACGCGTTTCCTGAGGTGCAACACGATCATTGTGTCACTCTTTACTATTACTATTATTATAATCGGATATGCTGATGATGTGCAGACAGCGCTGGCCTCCAGTGTGTGGACACAACAAGTCACTGCAGGAAAACTATGAGCATCATCTGAAATGTTTATGATGATTATTAGTGCTCAATAACCCATCTAATGTCTGTCAGAAATGAAAAATATATACAACATCTGAATGTGTGTCATCTGATAAAGTTTTCATCATTGATTATGATTATTACTGTGAATCTGCTGTGAATCGATCTGTATAAAGCATAGACTGTGATAAAAATGGACAAAGCGTCTGTGATGTCACCCATAGACTTTCTGAAGAACGTTTTGAGGCCGTTTATGGGGGGTATGGGCGGCGCCATCTTGGGAAATCCTAACGCCCACCTTCTGGCCAATCCATATATGGGTAAAAGGGCGGGCTTTGTGTGAGACTGAGCCGGCCGGTGGACACGCCTCTTCAGCCGAGCCTCAGCTATCTGTACCGCTACAGGATCGACTGGCAGACTAGGCTACTCTTCACAGTCTATGGCCACTGCACTCACTGCAGAGCTGCTGAAAAACACTCCGATGTGGGACATATCAGCCTATTCTTATGTTACATTTATTCATTTACAGTGTTTCAAACGTCAGTTATAACCATAGGCATAGGCGTAATTTGCGTGTGGGACGTGTCCCCACCACTTTTGCCAGGGTCGATATTGTCCCCACCAATTTTGAACTCGGACGCGCGCTTTAATCCGTTGCGGAGACTCTCTATTCGTTCCGGTGAAATCACAAATTAAAATGCACACAAACGTGTCCCTGCTTGATATACAACCACTGATAAACATAATCGGTTTTAATGAGAGAGAAAAAAACAAAAAACTATACGAGTGCGGATTCGAACCCAGAACCTCTGACACGCTGGGCAAAACTTCTGCCACTGGACCATTAAAGTGCAGGCACGTAATTGTTGGATCTATGTATTTCTTCACGTGAAAATTCTCACCAACAATGACATTAGATCTCATTAAACGACAAATTAAACACAATGTACTATTTAAATCGATTGCTGGACATCGGTATGTTATTGTACATAGGTACATCTGATTTATGATTTAGCATTGTATTAGCCCCCCAAACCCCACCTGTCCCTACCTCGACGCTAACTTATCTGAGGCGATTTAATGCTAACTGTTGCAGTGCCACTGCCCACAAACATTGATGCTAAATAGTGCTAACTACGTGATATAGTAGTGGAACTTACCGGAAAAAATGGAGCGAAGTACTCCTAGTCCTACAGTGTCGGCTAGTGCAGTTTATAGCAGAGCAACCCATGTTATGTACGATATTTCAATACAAATGTTCAGAAAGGATACAGAGGTGGTGTGATGTGTTGTGTCAACTTTCAGGAGTTCCATTCGGCGCAGCCCGTTATCAGCTGTCAATCAAGCTGTCAATCAAAGTTAGCCACGCCCTTATTTGTCATACATTTTATATCTAAATACGATCTAAACTAACGAGTTAGAAAAAAATTCACCCCCTCACAGTTGTCAGGCACTCGGAACATATCGAAAAATACAATAAAAGTCCATGGACCAACCTGTAAAAACATGAATTTATGCTGTGAAAACGGACATTTTAACGTGGGGTCTATGGACATTTGCTCCCTTTTGGGACCTCCCTCTAGCGGATTTTCCATGTATTGCAGTTTTTCGCACTTCCGGGTAGGCTTCATTTTTCAGATTAATATGTTGCCGCTTGGTTTAAAGTCAAGTCTCCTTCATCTATACAGCGCTTTAACAATCTAGAGTTTCACAGCAGCTTTACAGATAACAGGAGATTACAGTAACAGAGAGTGTTTAGGCTTTACAGCAGCTCTAGAATAAAGTTATTGTCCAGATAAAGTTAGTTCTGATTGATTCCGTTGCAGAGATCATCAGTGATGAGCTGTGTGTGTTTTGCTGAGGTCATCAGTGATGAGCTGTGTGTGTGTGTGTGTTGCAGAGATCATCAGTGATGAGCTGTGTGTGTGTGTGTGTGTGTTGCAGAGATCATCAGTGATGAGCTGTGTGTGTGTGTTGCAGAGATCATCTGTGATGAGCTGTGTGTGTGTGTGTGTGTTGCAGAGATCATCAGTGATGAGCTGTGTGTGTGTGTGTGTTGCAGAGATCATCAGTGATGAGCTGTGTGTGTGTGTTGCAGAGATCATCAGTGATGAGCTGTGTGTGTGTGTGTGTGTTGCAGAGATCATCAGTGATGAGCTGTGTGTGTGTGTGTGTGTGTTGCAGACGTGGCTCCGGCTGAGCAGGAGAAGCTCTTCGTCCAGAAGCTGCGCCAGTGCTGCGTCCTCTTCGACTTCCTCTCGGACCCACTCAGCGACCTGAAATGGAAGGAGGTGAAGCGTGCGGCGCTCAGCGAGATGGTGGAGTTCCTCACACACAACCGCAGTGTGATCACCGAGCCCATCTACCCCGAGGTGGTGCACATGGTGAGTCCGGCGCCGGTCGCGGATCAGTGCCGCCGTGTGTCCTCAGTGCCGCTCCTCCGGCCCTCTGCCCGTCTCTCTGGATCAGTGCCGCCGTGTGTCCTCAGTGCCGCCGCGTGTCCTCAGTGCCGCCGTGTGTCCTCAGTGCCGCCGTGTGTCCTCAGTGCCGCCGTGTGTCCTCAGTGCCGCCGCGTGTCCTCAGTGCCGCCGTGTGTCCTCAGTGCCGCCGTGTGTCCTCAGTGCCGCTCCTCCGGCCCTCTGCCCGTCTCTCCGGATCAGTGCCGCCGTGTGTCCTCAGTGCCGTGTGTCCCGTGTCCTCAGTGCCGCCGTGTGTCCTCAGTGCCGCCGTGTGTCCTCAGTGCCGCCGTGTGTCCTCAGTGCCGCCGTGTGTCCTCAGTGCCGTGTGTCCCGTGTCCTCAGTGCCGCCGTGTGTCCTCAGTGCCGCCGTGTGTCCTCAGTGCCGCCGTGTGTCCTCAGTGCCGCCGCGTGTCCTCAGTGCCGCCGTGTGTCCTCAGTGCCGCCGCGTGTCCTCAGTGCCGCCGTGTGTCCTCAGTGCCGTGTGTCCCGTGTCCTCAGTGCCGCCGTGTGTCCTCAGTGCCGCCGTGTGTCCTCAGTGCCGCCGTGTGTCCTCAGTGCCGCCGCGTGTCCTCAGTGCCGCCGCGTGTCCTCAGTGCCGCCGCGTGTCCTCAGTGCCAGTGCTGCGTGTCCTCAGTGCCGCCGTGTGTCCTCAGTGCCGCCGCGTGTCCTCAGTGCCGCCGCGTGTCCTCAGTGCCGCCGTGTGTCCTCAGTGCCGCCGCGTGTCCTCAGTGCCGCCGTGTGTCCTCAGTGCCGCCGTGTGTCCTCAGTGCCGCCGCGTGTCCTCAGTGCCGCCGCGTGTCCTCAGTGCCAGTGCTGCGTGTCCTCAGTGCCGCCGTGTGTCCTCAGTGCCGCCGCGTGTCCTCAGTGCCGCCGTGTGTCCTCAGTGCCGCCGTGTGTCCTCAGTGCCGCCGCGTGTCCTCAGTGCCGCCGCGTGTCCTCAGTGCCGCCGCGTGTCCTCAGTGCCAGTGCTGCGTGTCCTCAGTGCCGCCGTGTGTCCTCAGTGCCGCCGTGTGTCCTCAGTGCCGCCGCGTGTCCTCAGTGCCGCCGCGTGTCCTCAGTGCCAGTGCTGCGTGTCCTCAGTGCCGCCGTGTGTCCTCAGTGCCGCCGCGTGTCCTCAGTGCCGCCGTGTGTCCTCAGTGCCGCCGCGTGTCCTCAGTGCCGCCGCGTGTCCTCAGTGCCGCCGTGTGTCCTCAGTGCCGCCGTGTGTCCTCAGTGCCGCCGCGTGTCCTCAGTGCCGCCGTGTGTCCTCAGTGCCGCCGCGTGTCCTCAGTGCCGCCGTGTGTCCTCAGTGCCGCCGCGTGTCCTCAGTGCCGCCGCGTGTCCTCAGTGCCGTGTGTCCTCAGTGCCGCCGTGTGTCCTCAGTGCCGCCGCGTGTCCTCAGTGCCGCCGCGTGTCCTCAGCGCTCCTCCGGCCCTGTGCCCGTCTCGTGCTTCACCCACTCCACAGGCTCTGCTATTCACAGAAGCCTTATCATAATGGAGACGGCTGGGGTGTAACGGTTCTCGACGGCTGGGGTGTAACGGTTCTCGGTAAAAAAGTCAAGTCAGGTCTCCTTTATTTATACAGCGCTTTTACAACACAGAGTTTTTCAGAGCAGCTTTGTCAATTTAAAGGGCCCTTATTATGCTATTTTAAAGTTTCCTAATGTTGTTGTGGAGTCTCCTACATGTTTACATGCATCAAAGGTAAAAAAAACTGTTTAATTTCGTCATAATATACATTTGCACATCATCACATTTTCAATGATTCTCAATGACTTGTGAGATGAATAAATCCCTCTAAATCCCTCCTTTCCGTGAGCTACTCTGCTCTGATTGGCCAGACAGCTCAGTCTGCTGTGATTGGCCATACAGCTCAGTCTGCTGTGATTGGCCATACAGCTCAGTCTGCTGTGATTGGCCAGACAGCTCAGTCTGCTGTGATTGGCCAGACAGCTCAGTCTGCTGTGATTGGCCAGACAGCTCAGTCTGCTGTGATTGGCCAGACAGCTCAGTCTGCTGTGATTGGCCAGACAGCTCAGTCTGCTGTGATTGGCCAGACAGCTCAGTCTGCTGTGATTGGCCATACAGCTCAGTCTGCTGTGATTGGCCAGACAGCTCAGTCTGCTCTGATTGGCCATACAGCTCAGTCTGCTGTGATTGGCCAGACAGCTCAGTCTGCTGTGATTGGCCAGACAGCTCAGTCTGCTGTGATTGGCCAGACAGCTCAGTCTGCTGTGATTGGCCAGACAGCTCAGTCTGCTGTGATTGGCCAGACAGCTCAGTCTGCTGTGATTGGCCAGACAGCTCAGTCTGCTGTGATTGGCCAGACAGCTTAGTCTGCTGTGATTGGCCAGACAGCTCAGTCCGCTCTGATTGGCCAGACAGCTCAGTCCGCTCTGATTGGCCAGACAGCTCAGTCCGCTGTGATTGGCCAGACAGCTCAGTCCGCTGTGATTGGCCAGACAGTTCAGTCCGCTGTGATTGGCCAGACAGTTCAGTCCGCTGTGATTGGCCAGACAGCTCAGTCCGCTGTGATTGGCCAGACAGCTCAGTCCGCTGTGATTGGCCAGACAGCTCAGTCCGCTGTGATTGGCCAGTGGCCAGACAGCTCAGTCCGCTGTGATTGGCCAGTGGCCAGACAGCTCAGTCCGCTGTGATTGGCCATACAGCTCAGTCTGCTGTGATTGGCCTACCGTGTACAGTGCGTTGAAAACAAAAACGCTCATTGCCATAACAACGTCAGCTCTGCGTGTCCTGAGGCTTTCTACAGCGTAAACTAAACACCGTAACGAACAATAGCGTCGATTTGACCATATCAATGCGAGCGCGAGTGCGATGATGAAACACTGGAAGAGCTTGTTATTCACCCGAACCTCCATCGCCAGGACGGCTCCAGCAGGACTCAGTGTGTCTCAGTGATACGCTATTGCTACTCAGTTTGAGGAACATTATAAGGTGTTGCAACTGTAATTCCTCACCATCAGCATTAACAAGTGCATGTCCATCAACAAACCGATTATTTTACCCGTACTCATTTATTTACAGAGTATTTTTCTAATATATTGCGGTGAATACGTGGAAACTGTATCAATAACAGTGCATGAATGCAATGTACATTAGCCGAGCTCTAGAGTGAATGATCTGATGTAACAAACGTTGGTAAAAGAAATGTTAATTGACTCAAGAGTCGACTCTTACTTTTGAAAGATAACTTAATATACGGTGCACTTTCAGATTTAAACCTTTGCAGGATGTTTTCATTCACTTAGAAAAAACACAAATCCGTGTGTGTGTGTGTGTGTGTGTGTATGTGTGTGTGTGCGTGTGTGTGTGTGTGTGCGTGTGTGTGCGTTTTCATCCAAAGCGCGCACAAGTCTCCGACAGTGCGCAAATATTGAGTTCTCTTTCAAGTCTTGTGCTTGAATGGACAAATTCACACAAAAATTGTCCCCATGTCCGTCTTGATGAGTATCCTAGCAGACTCTCTGTTATGCCTGAAGCGAACTTATACAGTGGAGAAAGACGACGCATTTGTTATATGTAACATTATCAGTATTCTGTATCCATACATTATGTGCTAATATTCCTGCGGTCTGTGTTTAATGTTAATCACACGACAAAAGACAAGGAAATCACTCACTGCTCTTGATTGAGTAGCTTTTGTTACTTTAATAAGGATTAATCTTTAACTTATACAGTCAAATCTGCAATTTTATTTTATACTTGTAAATATATATTGTATATATTACTTTATTCAATTTCTGTACTTGAAAACTAATGTTAGAGCTAACTGAAAACCTGAAAATCACTGTTTATTGTATTAGTATCTTTGCTCTATTGTATTTATTTGTGCTGTTGCTTGTAGTTAGATTATTTATTCTTTATTTGTTTATTTTTATTTGACTTTTTCCCCTGAACACGATACAGCACATGCCGAACCGTAGCGAAACCGTGAGCCGCTGCACCCCTAGACACAATATTCTTCCAGCTCTCGCTCCAGAAACTCTTCTGCTTCGTGATGTACACATGCAGGCGTGTGGTGGATCATGTGTGAGCGAACGCCAGCTTTCATGTCTTTCAGTCACATGATCAAAGCTGCACGACTGCTGCCAATGCTAATAGCGCTATTGTTCTGCTAATGTGGCCGTCGATTGTTCGCCTGACCCGCACCTGAGGCCAGTGACTGATTGCAGTATATTGATATGAGCTCGACTGGCTGATCTATTGCTTTGTTTCCATCCTCCTATTTTTAAGCAAATTTTAGGATGCACATAAATTCTAAAAATGTGCATAAAAAACTTTAAGCGCTCAGTTGAGATGGGTTATTTTTTATCCGATAAGAAGACGTGCACATAAACTACAATGGAAACACTTTTCTGGTCAATCTGGTCCCTACCGACCCTGCGGTAGGCTAAATTATTTACGACAGCAGTAATGGACAATTCGCTTCCAACCTGTAGGGCGGCCGCAGAGGAAAAGTTACTTGGTGTTGCTTTAAATATTTCAAATCAAGAGGAGCTTGGCGACCCCTGACAAATCAATCAAACACCACAGCCAATCAGAAGTCAAGTCCCTTCATTTATACAGCGCTTTAACAATATAGAGTTTCACAGCAGCTTTAAAGTGATAACAGGAGATTACAGTCATAGAGAGTGTTTAGGCTTTACAGCAGCTCTAGAATAAAGTTATTGTCCAGATAAAGTTAGTTCTGATTGATTCACTTCCGTTGTAAAGATCATTAGTGATTAACTTAGCGGCCGCTAACACGACACCGCTCTAACAGGAAACCCTTAACGCGCAGAAGAGCGTGTGGGCAGGGTCTCTGTGGGTGGGGTCTCTGTGGGTGGGGTCTCTGTGGGCGGGGTCTCTGTGGGCGGGGGCTCTGTGGGTGGGGTCTCTGTGGGCGGGGTCTCTGTGGGCGGGGGCTCTGTGGGCGGGGTCTCTGTGGGTGGGGTCTCTGTGGGCGGGGTCTCTGTGGGCGGGGGCTCTGTGGGTGGGGTCTCTGTGGGTGGAGTCTCTGTGGGCGGGGGCTCTGTGGGCGGGGTCTCTGTGGGTGGGGTCTCTGTGGGCGGGGTCTCTGTGGGTGGGGTCTCTGTGGGTGGGGTCTCTGTGGGCGGGGGCTCTGTGGGCGGGGGCTCTGTGGGTGGGGTCTCTGTGGGTGGAGTCTCTGTGGGCGGGGTCTCTGTGGGTGGGGTCTCTGTGGGCGGGGGCTCTGTGGGCGGGGTCTCTGTGGGTGGGGTCTCTGTGGGCGGGGGCTCTGTGGGCGGGGTCTCTGTGGGTGGGGTCTCTGTGGGCGGGGGCTCTGTGGGCGGGGTCTCTGTGGGTGGGGTCTCTGTGGGCGGGGGCTCTGTGGGTGGGGTCTCTGTGGGCGGGGTCTCTGTGGGCGGGGTCTCTGTGGGCGGGGTCTCTGCGAGCGCAAATGGATAAGCACATAATTAAATTCATAATTATGCCAATTTGACATTATTAAAAATGCATTCTGAGTGACAAACCATCTTCTACTTTCATTTATTTTCAAGATCTGAGGTAAATTATCCATTGTCGCTTCTGTAAATGATTTAAAAAAGACACTTTTAACATTAAATAAAGCAGGTGATCAGTACCTGAACTGTGAACGGTTCGGATGGCGTGAGCTGATGATGCGTGTTTCTGTGTGTGTGTGTTGCAGTTTGCCATCAACATGTTCAGGGCTCTTCCGCCTTCGTCCAACCCGACGGGAGCAGAGTTTGACCCCGAGGAGGACGAACCCACTCTGGAAGCAGCGTGGCCTCACCTACAGGTGCTGATGACATCATCGGTCACATGACCCCGACGCCGTTCACACCACGACCCATCAGAGCCGATGTTGGCTGTTATCGGCGGCGTCTGGTTGGGTCGCGGCGAGAACGAGAGCGTCTGAATAACACAGAGCATGTGAACTCGTTTGACCTGTTGCTCATTACAGCATCTTTCTGTTTCTCGAAGCTGGTGTACGAGTTTTTCCTGCGGTTTTTAGAGTCGCCCGATTTTCAGCCCAATGTTGCAAAGAAGTACATTGACCAGAAATTTGTGATGCAGGTAAAGATTCTTATTTTCACTATATATACATTAGCGGTCACCGGTCTGTAATCAAGAGGATGTTTTAATGTTTCTGAAAGAGTCTCTTCTGCTCACCAAAGCTGCGTTTATTTAATCAGAAATACAGTAAAAACTGTGAAATATTATTATAAATGTAAATCATCTGTTTTCTATGTGAATATATAGTAAAGTGTAATTTATTCCAGTGATCAAAGCTGAATTTTCAGCATCATTACTCCAGTCTTCAGTGTCACATGATCCTCCAGAAATCACTCTAATATGAGGATCTGATGCTCGAGAAAAATTCATGATCATTATCAGTGTTAAAAAAAACAGTTGTGCTGCTTCAGATTTTTGTGGAAATACACTTCCATTTAAAAGTTTTGGGGGAAAAAAGAATACTTTTATTAATCAAGGACGCATTACATTGATCAAAAGTGACAGTAAAGCATTTATAATGTTACAAAAGATTCTATTTCAAATTAATGCTGTTCTTTTGAATTTTGAAAAATCCTGAAAAATAAAATGTATCACAGTTTCCACAATAATATGAAGTTTTCAACACTGATAATAATCATACATGTTTCTTGAGCATCAGATCCTCATATTAGAGTGATTTGTGGAGGATCATGTGACACTGAAGACTGGAGTAATGATGCTGAAATTCAGCTTTGATCACAGGAATAAATTACACTTTACTATATATTCACATAGAGAACAGATGATTTACACTGGAGTAATATTACACTGTTTTACTGTATTTTTGATCAGATAAATGCAGCCTTGGTGAGCAGAAGAGACTCTTTCAGACACATTAAAACATCCTGACCGTTGACCGCTAGTGTGTACATTAATAAATTAAAGTTTCAACCTGTTGAATGTTGTCTGAACTCTATTGCAGCTTCTAGAGTTGTTTGACAGTGAAGATCCTCGAGAACGGGACTTCCTGAAGACCACCCTGCACCGGATATACGGGAAGTTCCTCGGGCTGCGCGCTTATATCAGAAAGCAAGTCAATAACATATTTTACAGGTGAGCAATGCCTCCAGTGCTCAGAGTTTAGGACTGAATCACATGACTGTATGTAAATGTGAAACTCGGATGCGAAGGAACCGTCGCCCAGAATCCCTCAGTGTTCTGTGTGTTTGCAGGTTTATTTACGAGACCGAGCATCACAACGGAATAGCTGAACTGCTGGAGATCCTAGGAAGGTAAAACATGAGCTTGTGATGTGTGTCCCTTTGCATGCTGGGAAATCCTCTGATAGGCGTGTTCCTTCTCTCCGACAGCATCATCAACGGTTTTGCTTTACCGTTAAAAGAGGAGCACAAGATATTCCTGCTGAAGGTTTTGCTTCCGCTGCACAAGGTGAAGTCTCTGAGCGTCTACCACCCGCAGGTCAGTCGCCGTGCCCCTCATCAGAGGACTCGCTTCAGGATTCAAATCTCCTGATGACTTCCTCTCCTCCTCGTCATCCAAGATGTTCATGTTCTCTTTCTTCAGTCGAAAGGAAATTAAGGTTTTTGAGGAAAAGCTCTCAAAGGTCAAGCGTGACGTAGGCGTAAGAACAGACCCAGTGTTTACAAAGCGAACGTGCAAAGACTGAGTCAAACACCATTAACAAAATAAATAAATAAAAGGTAAAACAACGATGTCGGATGATTTTAAAGTTGGAGGAAAATGAGATGAGAGTTTTTCGCTCTACATTTATAAACCAGAACACGCGAGACCTTTCATCGAGATTACGTAATGTTTGTCGCATCACAGCTCGAGCAAGACCAGCATTAGTGGATAAAAGTATATAAATGTGTATTTTGTTATAAATGTCGGCTGGTTTGTCTAGATCAGACTCTTATTCCTCGGCTGGATCGTGTCGAGACTTTGAAGCTGCACTGAAACTCACATCTGGACCTTCGACCCGTTGGACCCCATTGAAGTCACTATATGGAGAAACCCTGGAGTGTTTTCCTCAAAAACCTTCATTTCTTTTCCACTGAAGAAAGAAACACATGAACATCTTGGATGACGAGTAAATCATCAGGAGATTGTAATTCTGAAGTGACTCCTCCTGTAACTCATGTGCGCACGAGCGCTTCAGTGCTAATGCCGTGTGTTCTCGCTCAGCTGGCGTATTGTGTGGTCCAGTTCCTGGAGAAGGACAGCACGCTCACAGAGCCGGTAAGACTTCGCTCTCTCTGATTGGCTGATGAGGGTGATCATGTGACTGACGCTGTGCCGCCCGTGTGCAGGTGGTGATGGCTCTGCTCAAGTACTGGCCCAAGACCCACAGCCCGAAGGAGGTGATGTTCCTGAACGAGCTGGAGGAGATCCTGGACGTGATCGAGCCGTCGGAGTTCGTCAAGGTCATGGAGCCGCTCTTCCGTCAGCTCGCCAAGTGTGTGTCCAGCCCTCACTTCCAGGTGCGGGCGCACGATCACAACTCCAGCAACAAAGTGCTCTAATGTGTTCTTAAAGGGATAGTTCACCCAAAGATTAAAATTACCCCATGGTTTACTCCCCCTGAAGCCGTCCTAGGTGTATATGACACTCTTCTTTCACCAAAATGACATTTTAAACGTTTTTTTTCTCTTCACGCCTTAAAATATCTTGAATGTGACTCGATACCCTCGCCTCATTTAGTATGCGTGGTTCTATGAATATGCAAATGAGCCCCGCCTCCACTCACTCACTCAGCTCAGAGATCCACTGGTTGACGATCACACGTTGATCTGATTGGTTACAAGGTCGTTTGTGACGTCAGAAACACCAGCGATTTCAAACCGTGTTTTTGAGACTGTCTTTGGTTCACTGCAGTTTTAAGGAGGAAATACTCAGCAATGCTGTCGACTTATGAACTTACACATGGTGTGTCTTAAAGCGTATTAAACACCACATAGACACATAAACAACATTAAACGCTGGATTTACACCACAGTTCATTAGTTATGAAAACCTTATTTCTGAATGTTCTCTGAACATCCAGTTATTTAAATGTTTCAAACACATTTTTCTTGGTTATGTGAACATTAAGGAAACATTCCATTATATCGTTCTCCAAACATTATGGGAACGTTCTGAAACTAGTAGTAACATTTAAAAACGTCAGACGAATGATGTATAATGTTTTGGGTCTGTTATTTTGAGAACTTTAATAGACCAGATTGTCCATAAAGACCAGTGTTTCCAACAAACAGAACCAACACAAAACCATGGACACACACACACACACACACACACACACATATAACAAAAAAGTAGAATATAGAATAAAATTAATAAATTTAACAGTTTAAAAAATGTGTGAATAAAATAGAAAATGAATGTAGAATATGTCAGGGGAAAGAACAGATTATAGATTTTTGTGTAAAAAAGAACCAAAGCGATACATTGTATCAGATAACCCAAACATTACTGCGACTTCCTGAATATCGCCTCTCTCGAGCCGCGTTACAGCTGAGTCTGAGCTCGAGTCTCATATCTGCATACTGTGTGTTCATGTGGTCATGTGACGTGTGTTTCCGTCAGGTGGCGGAGAGAGCGCTGTATTACTGGAACAACGAGTACATCATGAGCCTCATCAGTGACAACGCAGCCAGGATTCTGCCCATCATGTTCCCGGCGCTTTACCGAAACTCCAAGAGCCACTGGAACAAGTGAGAGTCGCATGTGTTTCCCTCCTGCAGTCGTGTTACTCCTGTGTTACTCCTGTGTTACTCCTGCGTTACTCCTCGTGTTACTCCTCGTGTTGCTCCTCGTGTTGCTCCTCGTGTTACTCCTGTGTTACTCCTGTGTTACTCCTGTGTTACTCCTCGTGTTACTCCTCGTGTTACTCCTGTGTTACTCCTCGTGATAGTCCTCGTGTTGCTCCTCGTGTTGCTCCTCGTGTTGCTCCTCGTGTTGCTCCTCGTGTTACTCCTGTGTTACTCCTCGTGTTACTCCTGTGTTACTCCTGTGTTACTCCTCGTGTTACTCCTGTGTTACTCCTCGTGATAGTCCTCGTGTTGCTCCTCGTGTTGCTCCTCGTGTTGCTCCTCGTGTTGCTCCTCGTGTTACTCCTGTGTTACTCCTCGTGTTGCTCCTGCGTTACTCCTGTGTTACTCCTGTGTTACTCCTGTGTTACTCCTCGTGTTACTCCTCGTGTTACTCCTGTGTTACTCCTCGTGATAGTCCTCGTGTTGCTCCTCGTGTTGCTCCTCGTGTTGCTCCTCGTGTTACTCCTGTGTTACTCCTCGTGTTACTCCTGTGTTACTCCTGTGTTACTCCTCGTGTTACTCCTGTGTTACTCCTCGTGATAGTCCTCGTGTTGCTCCTCGTGTTGCTCCTCGTGTTGCTCCTCGTGTTGCTCCTCGTGTTACTCCTGTGTTACTCCTCGTGTTGCTCCTGCGTTACTCCTGTGTTACTCCTGTGTTGCTCCTGTGTTACTCCTGTGTTACTCCTGTGTTGCTCCTCGTGTTACTCCTGTGTTACTCCTCGTGTTGCTCCTCGTGTTGCTCCTCGTGTTACTCCTGTGTTACTCCTCGTGTTACTCCTGTGTTACTCCTCGTGTTACTCCTCGTGTTACTCCTGTGTTGCTCCTCGTGTTACTCCTGTGTTACTCCTCGTGTTGCTCCTCGTGTTGCTCCTCGTGTTACTCCTGTGTTACTCCTCGTGTTACTCCTGTGTTACTCCTGTGTTACTCCTCGTGTTACTCCTCGTGTTGCTCCTCGTGTTGCTCCTCGTGTTACTCCTGTGTTACTCCTCGTGTTACTCCTGTGTTACTCCTCGTGTTACTCCTCGTGTTACTCCTGTGTTACTCCTCGTGTTGCTCCTCGTGTTGCTCCTCGTGTTACTCCTCGTGTTACTCCTCGTGTTACTCCTCGTGTTACTCCTCGTGTTGCTCCTCGTGTTACTCCTGTGTTACTCCTCGTGTTACTCCTCGTGTTACTCCTCGTGTTACTCCTGTGTTACTCCTCGTGTTACTCCTGTGTTACTCCTCGTGTTACTCCTCGTGTTGCTCCTCGTGTTACTACTCGTGTTACTCCTGTGTTACTCCTGTGTTGCTCCTCGTGTTGCTCCTCGTGTTGCTCCTCGTGTTACTCCTGTGTTACTCCTCGTGTTACTCCTCGTGTTACTCCTGTGTTACTCCTCGTGTTACTCCTCGTGTTACTCCTGTGTTACTCGTGTTACTCCTGTGTTACTCCTCGTGTTACTCCTCGTGTTGCTCCTCGTGTTACTCCTCGTGTTACTCCTCGTGTTACTCCTGTGTTACTCCTGTGTTACTCCTCGTGTTACTCCTGTGTTACTCCTCGTGTTGCTCCTCGTGTTACTCCTGTGTTACTCCTCGTGTTACTCCTGTGTTACTCCTGTGTTACTCCTCGTGTTACTCCTCGTGTTACTCCTCGTGTTGCTCCTCGTGTTGCTCCTGTGTTACTCCTCGTGTTGCTCCTGTGTTACTCCTGTGTTACTCCTGTGTTACTCCTGTGTTACTCCTCGTGTTACTCCTGTGTTACTCCTCGTGTTACTCCTGTGTTACTCCTCGTGTTGCTCCTCGTGTTACTCCTGTGTTACTCCTCGTGTTACTCCTGTGTTACTCCTCGTGTTACTCCTGTGTTGCTCCTGTGTTACTCCTCGTGTTACTTCTGTGTTACTCCTGTGTTACTCCTCGTGTTGCTCCTGTGTTACTCCTGTGTTACTCCTGTGTTACTCCTGTGTTACTCCTCGTGTTACTCCTGTGTTACTCCTCGTGTTACTCCTCGTGTTACTCCTGTGTTACTCCTCGTGTTACTCCTGTGTTACTCCTCGTGTTACTCCTCGTGTTGCTCCTCGTGTTACTCCTCGTGTTACTCCTCGTGTTACTCCTGTGTTACTCCTCGTGTTACTCCTGTGTTACTCCTCGTGTTGCTCCTCGTGTTGCTCCTCGTGTTGCTCCTCGTGTTGCTCCTCGTGTTACTCCTCGTGTTACTCCTGTGTTGCTCCTGTGTTACTCCTGTGTTACTCCTGTGTTACTCCTGTGTTACTCCTGTGTTACTCCTGTGTTACTCCTGTGTTACTCCTGTGTTGCTCCTGTGTTACTCCTGTGTTACTCCTGTGTTACTCCTGTGTTACTCCTGTGTTACTCCTGTGTTACTCCTGTGTTACTCCTGTGTTGCTCCTGTGTTACTCCTGTGTTACTCCTGTGTTGCTCCTGTGTTACTCCTGTGTTACTCCTGTGTTACTCCTGTGTTACTCCTGTGTTGCTCCTGTGTTACTCCTGTGTTACTCCTGTGTTACTCCTGTGTTACTCCTGTGTTACTCCTGTGTTACTCCTCGTGTTACTCCTCGTGTTGCTCCTCGTGTTGCTCCTCGTGTGAATATATATTCGAATAGTTTTAAAAAACAGAAATTCGAAGGTGAAAATTAATATTCGAATCATGTGGAAAAATACGCCCGCGGCAGCAGAGGCGCGGCTGTCTGCTTTGCGAGTGCCAAAATTCTGAAGCTTAAATGTAAAACGCATTTTGCAGCTGCACAGCTAGCACAGTGAGTGTCTGGCTCACTCATTGGCTGTGCAGCGGCAACTGCACATCCAATGGCGCGGGCACCTCCAACGTGTGCGCCAATGAGCTAGCATTACATCATACACGTCAGAGCCCGCTAAGGGGGCGTGGCCAGACGCCCTCGAAATAGCCATTATAGCAGCAGTTTACCACAGCACAGCTCGCTCGGAGCGTTCAATGTCGGTTCTATATATACTGTGTAAACTATTTGTTTCAATCACTGAATGAAGCCTGCTATATTTAGGACAAGAGTCGCGACCTTAAATTGCTTGCACAAAACTCTTGATCAGCACTCAACATTTGTTTATTGTTGTTCATTTTAAACCGTTATGCGCAGAGAGCGTGAGGGCGAGAGCAGTGGTGTAGTCTAGTTTTTTGTAGTGAGTATACTGTGATATACCAGCCCCCCCCCCCCCCCCCCGCCACCGCCACCGCCACCGCCACCGCCCAATTTTCTACTGTTTAGTGTTAATCGCCATCTAACTCAGCCAGTAAAGAGCTACATTTAGCCTTAGATGTTACAATTAAAAGACTTAAACATTATAAGCACAAATAAAAATTTACTTTTTAAAAACGTGTGTGATATTCCTTTAAAATTATGTTTTAATAGATTTGATTATTATTATTTTAAAAAGTACATCTTACTATGCAATTTCTTTCATAATTCCCTCGAGTTACTTTATTTCTCTCTACAAACTTTTATTTTGGTGGGTTGTAAATTAAAGACATTTGAGCTTCTGTGTGTTTTAATAAACTATTATTATTATTATTAGGCCTACTTGAAGTATACTCTACTGTGCAATAGTAATATATTTCTGTTATATTTTCATCAACAAAACTTTGATTTTGACAGGTTGTCATGAAGACTAGTTTGTGAGTGTGTGTATATGATACGAATGAATGACGATAGTTTTATCAAATGAAATGGAAAAATTCTTGTGATGTGACTCTCATAAAAGCTCTGCGATGAAGTTCAAATGTGTGCATGTCCTCCTCATAGACGCTGAAAACACAACGCGTCAAGCCTTGTTTATACTCGACGCGTCCGCTGACTGCGCGCGCACCTCTCCAAACGGACGAGGCGTTTATACTTGACGCGCTCACCGTTGTGCTATTCTGTGAAACGACAGGGGGCGACCTGTCGAGGAGTAATTCTCCTCTAAACCACCAGGAATCAGCAGTGAAGAAGTAGTTTGCCGTTTATGAGTAGTTTATTAATAGCTGATTCATATTAAAAGAGTAATAAATGCAGTAGGTGTATTGTACTTTCTTGTACAAACTCGTTAAACAACTGAAGCCTTATTGAAGAGTGTTTAAACCTTAATTTCATCAGCAGGGCTTACTTCTGCTATTGTAGGCTTATTTATAAATGTAGCAGTTACTTTAGACAAGTGCAAACTGGGTGCTTAATGCAAATGTTTTCCTATTCACAAAATGAGAGGCTTTTATGGTCGCCCATCAATGCAAATGTCTCTGTGTATAGAAGGATCATAAACATGCCGTGTCGCTGCGCAAACACAGACGTCACGGCGGGCGGACGGCGGGCGGGCGGCGGGGTGAATTTATGAATGAAAGTTCTTTCACAAAACGATGTTGTTACGAATCCTCACGCTTTTTAAAGAGGGCATACGGAAATCCTTGACATTTTCTAGTGGGCATACGGCGTATACCTGCGTATCACGTAGACTACACCACTGAGAGAGAGAGAGAGAGAGAGAGAGAGAGAGAGAGAGAGAGAGAGAGAGAGAGAGAGAGAGAGAGAGAGAGAGAAAGAAAGAGTGCCTGCGAGTGCGAGCGAGAGTAAGGTCTGCGGTCTTGGCCATTAGTTGATTTACTTGTTTTTGTGTAAGTTAATACGTTGTCAAATATGTTTAAACTTAAATAAACTACCTTTACAAGTAGTTGTGTTTCTTTGTATTAATTTGTCCTGTTATTGACGTAATGCGCGCCATTGACAAAATGCGCAACCAGATATTCGAATAGTTCGAATATATGTGTTTTTTTTAGAGGGAATATTCGAACGTCATTTTTGAGCAATTTTAAAAGCCCTACTCCTGTGTTACTCCTGTGTTACTCCTCGTGTTACTCCTGTGTTACTCCTCGTGTTGCTCCTGTGTTACTCCTGTGTTACTCCTGTGTTACTCCTCGTGTTGCTCCTGTGTTACTCCTGTGTTACTCCTGTGTTACTCCTCGTGTTGCTCCTGTGTTACTCCTGTGTTGCTCCTGTGTTGCTCCTGTGTTACTCCTGTGTTACTCCTGTGTTACTCCTCGTGTTACTCCTCGTGTTACTCCTGTGTTGCTCCTGTGTTACTACTCGTGTTACTCCTCGTGTTACTCCTGTGTTACTCCTCGTGTTACTCCTGTGTTACTCCTGTGTTACTCCTGTGTTGCTCCTGTGTTACTCCTGTGTTACTCCTGTGTTACTCCTCGTGTTGCTCCTCGTGTTGCTCCTGTGTTACTCCTGTGTTACTCCTGTGTTACTCCTGTGTTACTCCTCGTGTTGCTCCTCGTGTTGCTCCTCGTGTTGCTCCTGTGTTACTCCTGTGTTACTCCTGTGTTGCTCCTGTGTTGCTCCTGTGTTACTCCTGTGTTGCTCCTGTGTTACTCCTGTGTTACTCCTCGTGTTGCTCCTCGTGTTGCTCCTGTGTTACTCCTGTGTTACTCCTGTGTTACTCCTCGTGTTACTCCTCGTGTTGCTCCTGTGTTACTCCTGTGTTACTCCTCGTGTTACTCCTGTGTTACTCCTCGTGTTACTACTCGTGTTACTCGTGTTACTCCTGTGTTACTCCTCGTGTTGCTCCTCGTGTTACTCCTGTGTTACTACTCGTGTTACTACTCGTGTTACTCCTGTGTTACTCCTGTGTTACTCCTGTGTTACTCCTGTGTTACTCCTCGTGTTACTCGTGTTACTCCTGTGTTACTCCTGTGTTACTCCTCGTGTTACTACTCGTGTTACTCCTGTGTTACTCCTCGTGTTACTACTCGTGTTACTACTCGTGTTACTCCTGTGTTACTCCTGTGTTACTCCTGTGTTACTCCTGTGTTACTCCTGTGTTACTCCTGTGTTACTCCTGTGTTACTACTCGTGTTACTCGTGTTACTCCTGTGTTACTCCTCGTGTTGCTCCTCGTGTTACTCCTGTGTTACTACTCGTGTTACTACTCGTGTTACTCCTGTGTTACTCCTGTGTTACTCCTGTGTTACTCCTGTGTTACTCCTCGTGTTACTCCTGTGTTACTCCTCGTGTTACTCCTGTGTTACTCCTCGTGTTACTCCTGTGTTACTCCTGTGTTACTCCTGTGTTACTCCTCGTGTTACTCCTCGTGTTACTCCTGTGTTACTCCTGTGTTACTCCTCGTGTTACTCCTCGTGTTACTCCTGTGTTACTCCTCGTGTTACTCCTGTGTTACTCCTGTGTTACTCCTGTGTTACTCCTCGTGTTACTCCTCGTGTTACTCCTGTGTTACTCCTGTGTTGCTCCTGTGTTACTACTCGTGTTACTCCTGTGTTACTCCTCGTGTTGCTCCTGTGTTACTCCTGTGTTACTCCTGTGTTGCTCCTGTGTTGCTCCTGTGTTGCTCCTGTGTTACTCCTGTGTTACTCCTGTGTTACTCCTCGTGTTACTCCTCGTGTTGCTCCTGTGTTACTCCTGTGTTACTCCTCGTGTTACTCCTGTGTTACTCCTCGTGTTACTACTCGTGTTACTCGTGTTACTCCTGTGTTACTCCTCGTGTTGCTCCTCGTGTTACTCCTGTGTTACTACTCGTGTTACTCCTGTGTTACTCCTGTGTTACTCCTGTGTTACTCCTGTGTTACTCCTCGTGTTACTCCTGTGTTACTCCTGTGTTACTCCTGTGTTACTCCTCGTGTTACTCCTCGTGTTACTCCTGTGTTACTCCTGTGTTACTCCTCGTGTTGCTCCTCGTGTTGCTCCTCGTGTTGCTCCTCGTGTTGCTCCTCGTGTTGCTCCTGTGTTACTCCTGTGTTGCTCCTGTGTTGCTCCTGTGTTACTCCTGTGTTACTCCTGTGTTACTCCTCGTGTTGCTCCTGTGTTACTCCTGTGTTACTCCTCGTGTTGCTCCTCGTGTTGCTCCTGTGTTACTCCTGTGTTACTCCTCGTGTTACTCCTCGTGTTGCTCCTGTGTTACTCCTGTGTTACTCCTCGTGTTACTCCTGTGTTACTCCTCGTGTTACTACTCGTGTTACTCGTGTTACTCCTGTGTTACTCCTCGTGTTGCTCCTCGTGTTACTCCTGTGTTACTACTCGTGTTACTACTCGTGTTACTCCTGTGTTACTCCTGTGTTACTCCTGTGTTACTCCTCGTGTTACTCCTGTGTTACTCCTCGTGTTACTCCTGTGTTACTCCTGTGTTACTCCTGTGTTACTCCTCGTGTTACTCCTCGTGTTACTCCTCGTGTTACTCCTGTGTTACTCCTGTGTTACTCCTGTGTTACTCCTCGTGTTACTCCTCGTGTTGCTCCTCGTGTTGCTCCCGTGTTACTCCTCGTGTTACTCCTCGTGTTACTCCTGTGTTACTCCTGTGTTACTCCTCGTGTTACTCCTGTGTTACTACTCGTGTTACTCCTCGTGTTACTCCTGTGTTACTACTCGTGTTACTCCTCGTGTTACTCCTGTGTTACTCCTGTGTTACTCCTCGTGTTACTCCTCGTGTTACTCCTGTGTTACTCCTCGTGTTACTCCTGTGTTACTCCTGTGTTACTCCTGTGTTACTACTCGTGTTACTCCTCGTGTTACTCCTGTGTTACTCCTGTGTTACTCCTGTGTTACTCCTCGTGTTACTCCTCGTGTTGCTCCTCGTGTTGCTCCTGTGTTACTCCTGTGTTACTCCTGTGTTACTCCTCGTGTTGCTCCTCGTGTTACTCCTGTGTCACTCCTGTGTTACTCCTGTGTTACTCCTGTGTTACTCCTCGTGTTGCTCCTGTGTTACTCCTGTGTTACTCCTGTGTTACTCCTCGTGTTACTCCTCGTGTTGCTCCTCGTGTTACTCCTGTGTTACTCCTGTGTTACTCCTGTGTTACTCCTGTTTTGCTCCTCGTGTTGCTCCTCGTGTTGCTCCTCGTGTTGCTCCTGTGTTACTCCTGTGTTACTCCTGTGTTACTCCTCGTGTTGCTCCTCGTGTTGCTCCTGTGTTACTCCTCGTGTTACTCCTGTGTTACTCCTCGTGTTGCTCCTCGTGTTACTCCTGTGTTACTCCTGTGTTACTCCTGTGTTACTCCTGTGTTACTCCTGTGTTACTCCTCGTGTTACTCCTCGTGTTGCTCCTCGTGTTGCTCCTGTGTTACTCCTGTGTTACTCCTGTGTTACTCCTCGTGTTGCTCCTCGTGTTGCTCCTGTGTTACTCCTGTGTTACTCCTCGTGTTGCTCCTCGTGTTGCTCCTGTGTTACTCCTCGTGTTACTCCTCGTGTTACTCCTCGTGTTGCTCCTCGTGTTACTCCTCGTGTTGCTCCTCGTGTTGCTCCTCGTGTTGCTCCTCGTGTTACTCCTCGTGTTACTCCTCGTGTTACTCCTCGTGTTGCTCCTCGTGTTACTCCTCGTGTTACTCCTGTGTTACTCCTGTGTTACTCCTGTGTTACTCCTCGTGTTACTCCTCGTGTTGCTCCTCGTGTTGCTCCTGTGTTACTCCTGTGTTACTCCTGTGTTACTCCTGTGTTACTCCTCGTGTTGCTCCTCGTGTTGCTCCTGTGTTACTCCTCGTGTTACTCCTCGTGTTACTCCTCGTGTTGCTCCTCGTGTTACTCCTGTGTTACTCCTGTGTTACTCCTCGTGTTACTCCTCGTGTTACTCCTCGTGTTACTCCTGGTGTTACTCCTGGTGTTACTCCTGTGTTACTCCTCGTGTTGCTCCTCGTGTTACTCCTGGTGTTACTCCTGTGTTACTCCTCGTGTTACTCCTGGTGTTACTCCTGTGTTACTCCTCGTGTTACTCCTGTGTTACTCCTGTGTTGCTCCTCGTGTTACTCCTGTGTTACTCCTGTGTTACTCCTGTGTTACTCCTGTGTTACTCCTCGTGTTACTCCTGGTGTTACTCCTGGTGTTACTCCTGTGTTACTCCTGTGTTACTCCTCGTGTTACTCCTCGTGTTCACCGGCACCTGATGATGTCACTGATGAACACAAGCCTGAACCTCGAGCTGAGACTGAACACACACACACACACACACACGACAGATTACTCTGATCAGCTCTTTTGTCTTTGGGTCGATATATTTCTCAGACTTCTGCTCTTTCTGAGTCAGATGCAGATACAGTAGCACAGTAAACATTACATTTATATGACATCATTAGTGTGAGAGAGTGATTGCGTGTGAATATCCCCCGACCGTCTCTCTAGTGAAGCTGGGGTTTTAGTTCATCAGAAACATATGCTAGAACTTTACAGTTTCTGAGCTATTTTATTGATAAATCACAGAACAGAGTTTAGAATATATTCTTCTTCACGAGACATTAGACTTAGACAGACTTTATTGTCATTCAACTGCACATTCACAATATACAGTTGAGCGAAATTACGTTGCAAGGCTCCGAAAATATAAATAAAACAATATAAATTTAAGTATGAGCAATATAAAATATGTGCAATATAAAATGTAACAATTATGAGACAATTATGGCTAGTGCAAATATCTGTAGCAGCAGGATGTATTGCAGCAAAAAACAGATAAATGGACAATATAACATTAAAATTACTTATTACTTATATTCAATTCAAATTTATTTGTATAAATTCTATAAATTTATTTGTATAAAGGCCCTCTACAGGCCATGATCAGCGACTAGTCAAAGTCAAGCTTAAAGCGTCATCGCAGAGCATTAAAGTCGACTATTCTGTTCAACCACTAGTGTGTGTGTGTGTGTGTGTGTGTGTGTGAGAAAGTGAGTCCGAGACTGCCTTAGCCTATAATTAGCACAGTTATTATATTAATAATAAAGATGATGGCACTTCGGGTGTAAAAAGGGTGATGCTGAACTTCAGCTTTGATCACAGGAATAAATTACACTTTACTGTATATTCACATAGAGAACAGCTGATTTACACTGGAGTAATATTACACTGTTTTACTGTATTTATGATCAAATAAACGCAGGCTTGGAAACTTTAAAAAAAAAACTTAAATCATAAAAAATCATAATGATTCCAAACTTTTGACCACCAGCAAAGTAAACCTGAATGTAGTAAACCTGGACATCTTTTCCCTGCCAAATCAACATTCTAAACGTAAATGTAAAGATGCCGAGGCGTTTCTGCTCTGTCTGAATATTATATTCTATAACACACGATATATTGGTCTCTCTCCTGTGTGTTTATGCAGGACGATCCACGGTTTGATCTATAACGCACTGAAGCTCTTCATGGAGATGAACCAGAAGCTGTTCGACGACTGCACACAACAGTTCAGAGCCGAGAAGAACAAGTGAGTCGCACACACACACACACACACACACACACACACACACGCGGCTGCGGGGTCATGTGATCGACCCGTGCCTGACCAACACACTTCTGCTTCCAGAGAGAAGGCAAAGCTGAAGGAGCGAGAGGAGGCCTGGATAAAGATCGAGAGTCTGGCCAAGTCGAACCCACAGGTGAGCCTCTCCATCCCATCATGCATCAGTGCTCGTACCACTTCCTGTCAATCCCGTGACCTGACTCGCTCTCCTACTGACGCCCGTGTGCATCCTCAGGCGCTGCTAATGGCTCCCGCTAACGTCCGTGTTTCTGTCTGTGTTTCTGTTCCACTAGTGCGTTTTGTATGTCGGTCCGTCTGGACTAACCAGTCCTGTAGAAATGGAGACGGACGTTCCCTTTATAGAAGAGGTTGAGATCTTAAAAAAGACAGTGCAGTCCAGAGCCGTTCAGGTAAATCAGAGAGCCGAGCTTCATCATCATCATCATCATCATCATGCGTGGAAAAGGACGATCCACGTGTTCTAACCCTTTCGTTTAGAGAGAGTTTGCTGTAATGAATGAGCAACTAGAGTTTAAACCGTAACTGGAGCTCTTCACGCGGCGGTCAAAAATTACTATTTTTTTTGTCAATGAAATTATTTGTACTATATTTTAGTTTGATTATGTTTTTTTTGTCATATACATAATACATATTTTGCATTTTTAGGGGATTTTTTGAATACTATTATAATTATTTACGCTGTATTTATAATACATTTATTCACTTTTTGAGCATAGACCTGAAAATTAAATTTCCAGCTCAAACTGTGGTAAATCTTGAACGCTTTAGAGCGACAGACTGAAGTTTGATCTCTTCTCAAACACGACACTTGGCAGATTATTGCTGAGGTGAAAAAAGTTTAAAAAGTGAACTTAAAAAAAAGTTATAGAATTTTACGTATTGTTATGAAAAATATGCAAAAATACTATTTAAAATTTTTATATGAAATATATTTTTGCAAGAAAATAAATAAATAAATCTCCACCAGTGGTGTTCCGCATGTGAGTCTGATCTCAGTAAACGAGCGTTCAGTGAGTGTGTGTTCGGCTGCAGTTCCACACGCTTCCACTAGAGGAAACTCTCCTTCATTTCCAGTGCGTCGTTTCTGACGGCAAGCAGCTCCAGTGGGACCAGTTAACCTGTTCAGATCATGGCCAGGGTGTGTGTGTGTGTGTGTGTTCACACAGCAAGTGCCAAAACCTTTACCAAGTTTCATACCATTACCATGAAGGAAAAAAATTCTCAAAAAAAACCCAAAACGTAAAATCTTTCGACCGAAGAGCACCTTAATCGTCCCGTCTGGTCAAGTGACTTTTACATTTAATAAATAGTCAAAACGTGCATATATGCCATCAAATATCAGATATGTTATAAAAAACAGAATCTGTGTTTACATGCACACCAATAACCTGTTAGCAGTCGGTTAGAAGAGCCTTGAGTGCGACTCACGCGCGTGTGTGTGTGTGTGTGGTGTGTGTTGCAGATGTCGAGGGAGCAGAGGAAGGAGCGGCCGCTCGTCAGGCGTAAATCTGATGTGCCTCAGGACTCGAACACCTCGAAAGCCTTGGAGTCGCAGCGTCGATCCGAAGACTCGCTCAACACTAGCGCCGGACACTAGCTCTCGCCGGACACTAGCTCTCGCCGGACACTAGCTCTCGCCTCATCATCCTCAGGTGTTTCTTCCATCGCTTCACCTCATCATCGGCCCGAACGGAGCCGCGCGACACACACGCTTTCTTCACTTTCTAGATTTCTGTTTATTTTCAGGGACGGCTGCCAGTGCCAATACGGTCATGTTTATTAGCTTCCCGCTAACATTGCATAGTTTGATTAGTATGATTTCTGCTGAGCTAATGTGGTGTTTGAGAGTAAAAGCCGTCATGCATTATGTGTGTGTGATCGCTCAGATCTGACGACTCTGAGTTCCTACACTTCTGTGCCATAATGAACTCTAGCTGAACATTGTGTCTTGTTTTAATGGACTTTCTCCGGAGGAATCTTCCACTCGTTGTGCCGTTTCACCGGTTCAAACTCAAACACTGGTGAGGTTCTCCAGCGGATCAGTGACGCGGCCTGGAGCCGAACCGCGAGTCTGTGTGTGTGTGTGTGTGTGTGTGTGTGTGTGTGACGTCATCTGAATGTCACGGTCATTCCCAGATCACAGATTCATCCGACATGGATCCGCTGTTGAACCGGAGTTCCCGAACGGACTGTGACTCTCATCCGTCAGGATCTCTGTGCCTTTCAGCAGCGATGAGAGTCGATCACTGAGCCTTCGGTCCGTGCGGATGGTCCCGATCCCAACGCAGCAGTGTGTGTGTGTGTGTGTGTGTGTGTGTGTCTGTGTGAGCGACAGCGACGCTTCGATTGTTCATTTCCATCTGGATGTTTTCCTGTTATTTTACTGAACTACCTAGAAGCACTTCCTGAAAACTTGAAAACTCTACTGTGTGTGTGAGTGTGTGTGTGTGTGTCTGTGTGTGTGAGTGAGTGAGTGAGTGAGTGAGTGAGTGTGTGAGTGAGTGAGTGAGTGTGTGAGTGAGTGTGTGAGTGAGTGAGTGAGTGAGTGAGTGAGTGAGTGAGTGAGTGAGTGAGTGAGTGAGTGAGTGAGTGAGTGAGTGAGTGTGAGAGAGAGAGAGAGTGTGTGTGACAGTCAGTGAGAGATAGAGTGAGTGTGTGAGAGAGTATTGAGTGTGTGTGACCGTGTGAGAGTCAGTGAGTGTAAGAGAGAGTGAGTGAGTGAGTGTGAGAAAGACTGAGACTGAGTGAGAGAGTAAGTGTGTGTGCGAGAGAAAGAGTGTGAGAGTCAGAGAGAGTTAGTGTGTGTGTGTGAATGAGTGTGAGAGTGTATGTTTGAGTGTGTGTGACAGTGTAAGTCAGTGAGAGTGAGTGTGTGTGAGAGAGTGAGTGTTTGAGAGTGTGTGTGTGTGAGTGTGTGACAGTGAGTGTGTATCAGTAGCATGCTTATAGTCATTTCTGTACCGTTGTTTGAACTTCTGTATGTTTTACTCGCTGCGTTTTATCCGTTTCTTTTCACCTATAATAATTCATGCAGTTTGTGAGTATATAAATGTTGATGTATAAAACACTTGTTTGTCTTGTTCTTTCACAAACACACACACACACGCTGCAAAAGAAGAGTTTGGCCCCTGTGTTCTCATCTCTTACTGTGTGTGTCTGTTGAATCATATAATAATAATAATATATAATAATAAACTTTATTTTATATAGCGCCTTTAAAAAGTATCTCAAACGCTTCAGAAAAATAGAAACATAATAAAACATACAATTTAACAAACAATGCAGTAGTAGTTGCTGACAGAAAAACGTAATAAAATACAAAATAAAAACATGAAAATAATAATAATACAACAGATTTCAACAATTATGTAAAAGCTACCCTAAACAAATAAGTTTTAAGTGATGATTTAAAAACACTAAGAGATTCTGCTTGCCAAATCTCAATAGGCAGGGAATTCCAAAGTTTTGGAGCATTCGACGAGACGGCCCTATCACCCATGGATTTTAGTCGGGTATGCGGAACAATTAAAAGGCCAGCTACCAAAGAGCGGAGATCACGTGCTGGTGTGTAGGGTGTTAAAAGTTCAGTTAGATAATGAGGTGTCAGTCCATGCAAGGCCTTATAAACCTGCGTGTCATCTGCATAAAAGTGAAAACTGAGTCCAAGTGATTTTAAAAGTTGACCAAGAGGATAAACGTATATGTTAAAAAGTATAGGGCCCAGGATAGAACCTTGAGGGACACCAGAATGCACTACACCAATAGCAGACCTGAAACCACCCATAGCAACAAACTGCTTTCTATCAGAAAGATAGGACTTAAACCAGCTTAGTGCAGTGTCAGAAACACCAAAAACAGATTCTAACCGAGCAAGTAAAATATTATGATCAACAGTGTCGAAAGCGGCACTGAGATCAAGAAGAATAAAAATAGAGAGGTTGCCGGAGTCTGAAGTGATTAACAAGTCATCAGTAACCTTAACTAATGCTGTCTCAGTGCTGTGTAGTTTACGGAAACCTGATTGAAGGGACTCATAGAGATTATTTGCAGCTAGATGGGAGTGCAATTGAATAGCTACAATTCGCTCTACAATTTTGGCAAGAAAGGGAAGATTGGAAATGGGACGGAAATTATTTAGATTGTAAACGTTTGTGTCTTTTTTTTTTGGTACAGGAGTCAGAGCAGCAGTTTTAAATGTTGCTGGCACCACACCAGTGCACAGAGAATCATTTATAATATTCAGTACAATAGGACATAAAATAGCAAAACATGATTGGAACAGACAAGTTGGTACAGGATCAACTATGGAAGTGGCAGCTTTCATTTTTGAAACTTCATTACAAAGAGAATGAAGGTCCAATATGGAAAAACTTGATAGAGGGGTACCAGAAAATTCAGGAGTGATTGTGAGAGAAAAAGGTGAAGGAAGAGTAGAAATGATACATTTACGGAGGTTATCAACCTTTGAGCTAAAAAAATCAAGAAACCTATTACAGAGGTGAGTCGAAGCTGGAGCAGTCGAATAACTGTTACATTTAAGAAGTTTGTTAATAGAATAAAACAATTGTCTTGGGTGGTTCTGATTGTTATCAATTATCTGTGCAAAATAAGCAGATCTGGCCGATGCAATTTGTGTCTTATATTCAAGTAAGTGATCTTTCCAAGCCTGGTGAAAGACAGTCAAGCCGGACTTACGCCACCTACGCTCCATTGTACGACAGGATGTCTTCAGAGCACGCAGGTTTTCATTGTACCAGGGAGAGGGTCGACCAAAAGAAACCAGACGTGATTTCAAAGGCACAAATGAGTCCAGGCCAGACGAGAGAACAGAGTTTAACATGAGAACTTTGTCCTCCAGAGCATCAGATGAAGAAAATGCGCTCAAGGAAGAACCAATAAAATCTGAGAAATCAGAGGGTTCAATCGATCTCGATTTGCGATAGTTAATAATGCGAGAAGAGGTGGTTTTTATATCAGGCAGTTCCATATTAAAAAAGATAGACAGATGATCAGACAGCCCCAAGTCAGAGGTGTACAACTGTGACAAATGAGCCGTTTAAAATCACCAAATCAAGAGTATGGCCTTTATTATGTGTAGGACAGTCCACGAGCTGGTTCAAATCGAAGCACTCCAATAAAGATAAAAACTCTTTTGTTGTTGTGGAATCTTTTTTGTCCATATGGATGTTAAAGTCCCCCAAAATTAAAGTTCTCTCAAATTTGAGGCATAGCAAGGACAACATATCTGCAAATTCAGATAGAAAGTCTTTATTTTTCTTAGGAGGCCTGTAGACTGTAGCTATGGCAGTGGAAATGTGGGCAGATACACTCAAAACAAGACATTCAAATGAGTTAAACTGTGGAACAACCACAGGACTCAAGCTGAGTTGGTTATTATATAGCACAATAATACCCCCACCTCTTCCAGAGGAACGCGGGAGATCAAATAAGCCATATCCAGTCAGGCGTTTAGGCAACATTTAGACTTTCAGCTGTTTGCAATGAACAAATCAAACAAAAGTGATAGCTCAACACAACACAAGTGGTTTCCCCAAATTCAACTGAAAATGCAACTTTTAAAGACTTCTCCAGTCTCAAAACTATTCACCCCCTTCATGGCAAGCATCTTCAGCTGTGAGTCGAGCAGCCGTCTGCTGTTGAGCTGCTGAAGCGAGATGTATGATCGACAGCAGCTTCTGTTCCTGAGGGATCTGAGCCGTTCCTCATGAGCACCGGCCTCCAGCTCTGGGATATTCCTGGCCTTCTTCACATCCCTCCAGAGGTGTTCTGTGGGGTTGGAGTCAGGAGACTGTGCTGCCCCTGTATCTCCCAGCACTTCTCCTGACACCAGGCCTGGGTGGAGTCTGAGGTTTGCTCGGGATCGTTGTCCTGTTGAAGGTCCGAGCTCCAGCCTCCTCACTGACGGCATGATGTTCTCTCCCAGCATCTCCTGATCCTTCAGTGATCATCTCTCCTTCCACACGCTGCAGGTTTGCAGAGCCGGAGGATATAGATCAGCGCAGAGCATCACGAGCTCCACACCCTGAACTGTAGACCGTGTTCTCATCAGCTTATCCTTCATTCCTCTTCCTCAGACACACCGCTGATCCAGAGGGACGAGAAGCTCCAGTATTGTGTCATCGCTCCACAGAACAGAATCTCAAAACGTCTGTGGCTTATTTACATGATTTTGAGCAATTTTCTTGTGCGTTTGTGTCAGTAGTGGTGTAGTCCTGGAGCTCTGATGCGTTTAGTATGAGCTTTACTGTGCAACTGAACATCAGTGTCTGTGGCCACCAGATCTTCTGCAGTCACTCCAGGGTTTACTGAGCCGTTGAGATCTTCCTTCTTCTGCTCGTCCAGGGAGTGTAACCACTGTTCCTTTAACTTTAAACTTGTGAACTATTCTTCCAACGGTGTCTCGAGGAACATTTAGTGCCTTCACTATATTTTGTATCCTGTTCCTTGTTTGTGAAGGGCGATGATATCTTCTCTTAACTTTTTGGACCATTCTATTGACCCTAACATGCAGTCAAACGTGACCCTCAACAAACCTCGCCAGTTCAGATATTTCATGTGTTCTAGCTCAAGCACACCTGGTACAGCTAATGAAGCCCTTGATTAGCGAGACAACACCTGTTCTGCAGATTTGTGCTGTTGTGAGGGATTCTATTCAGGGGGTTGAGTAATTTAGAGACTGCATTAGTCATTAAAAGTTGCCTTTTCAGTTGAATTTGGGGAAACCACGTGAAACATTTGTTGTGTTGAGCTATTTCAATTACCTTTGTTTAATTTGTTCATTGCAAACAGCTGAAAGTCTGTAAATTTAGCCAATAAATTTGCAGTGGGGTTTGAATAATTTTGATTGCAATTATATCTTAACTTCGAATGATTGTCCTGATGAGTGAGTGTTTCACATTGAGAACATACAAGACTTTCAGTGCTTGTGTAATAAACTCATATCTGTGAATGTGTTTGTGCTACAGGAATAAAATAGTTTATATGGTCTATCAACAACAATATATGTACAGAATAATACAACTACAGATTAATGGAATGTGCTTGAAACTATTTCCATTTCTGAGGAGTTAATAAATAAACATGATTTCTATCATAATTCAAAGCAAATCTTCTGTAGTTCTGAATCAAACACGAATCTGAGAAACTCTGAGTTTGCTGTGTGTGTGTGTGTTTATGAATCTAGTCTATTTTAGCATGATCTCAAAATTATTCTAACATTAACATGAAATCATTAGTACAGTAATCCTGACCTGGACTTGATCTGCTCATGATGAGACTATAAACCGAGAGAAGAGCTGTATTAGTTTCTCTCTCCTGTGCCAGATCTGGCCTGAGGATAAATGACATGCGTTTCAGAAACACGTCTGTATAAGCCGGTTAGTTCCTCGTGTCTGAAGGATTCCTGTCTGGCATCGGGATTAATGAAGCACGAGTAGTTTCCATCATCGGTTGCCTTCACACACATTAAACACTCAGATGATCATTCTGAGGAGGCCGTGAGACTCACTGTTTATGATCACTGCAATATAGTGCTTTTCAATCTGCATTAGTGACTGTAAAATACACTACCAGTCAAAGGTTGTGGATCAGGTGAGATTTTTAATGTTTTTAAAAGAGTCTCTTCTGCTCACCAAGGCTGTGTTTATTTGATAAAAAAAAAACGAATATTGTGAAATATTACTCCAGTGTAAATCAGCTGTTCTCTATGTGAATATATAGTAAAGTGTAATTTATTCCTGTGATCAAAGCTGTATTTTCAGTATCATTACTCCAGTCTTCAGTGTCACATGATCCTTCAGAAATCACTCTAATATGAGGATCAAGAAACATTTATGATTATTATCAGTGTTGAAAACAGTTATTTACGTTTTTATTTCAGGATTCTTTGATGAACCTAACCCAACCCTTAATAGCACGTAAAGGCCCAGAAAGGCAGTTAAGACATTTAAATAGTCCATGTGACTGTGGTTGAGCTACATTTGCTGATCAATGTTTATATGTGAATAAAAGCCTAAATTAAATCTATTCATCATATAAAGTGATCGTTTCTCTTCAGAAAATGTGGACTAAACCGCTCGATTCATATGGATTAGTTTTATGATCTTTTTATGAACTCTTTGAAGCGTCACAGTGGTAGTTGCGTAGGTGTCAATGCAGGAACAGAAATCTCTCAGATTTCATCAAAAAGATCTTTGTGTTCTGAAGATGAACGAAGGTCTAACGGGTTTGGAATGACAAGTGTGAGTAATAAATGACAATTTTTATTTTTGGGTGAAAAAATAACCCTTTATACCTTCTTGCCATCACATAATATATATACACTCACCGGCCACTTTATTAGGTACCCCATGCTAGTAACGGGTTGGACCCCCTTTTGCCTTCAGAACTGCCTCAATTCTTCGTGGCATAGATTCAACAAGGTGCTGGAAGCATTCCTCAGGGAGTTTGGTCCATATTGACATGATGGCATCACACAGTTGCCGCAGATTTGTCGGCTGCACATCCATGATGCGAATCTCCCGTTCCACCACATCCCAAAGATGCTCTATTGGGTTGAGATCTGGTGACTGTGGAGGCCATTTTAGTACAGTGAACTCATTGTCATGTTCAAGAAACCAATTTGAAATGATTAGAGCTTTGTGACATGGTGGAAGTAGCCATCAGAGGATGGGTACATGGTGGCCATAAAGGGATGGACATGGTCAGAAACAATGCTCAGGTAGGCCGTGGCATTTAAACGATGCCCAATTGGCACTAAGGGGCCTAAAGTGTGCCAGGAAAACATCCCCCACACCATTACACCACCACCACCAGCCTGCACAGTGGTAACAAGGCATGATGGTTCCATGTTCTCATTCTGTTCACGCCAAATTCTGACTCTAACATCTGAATGTCTTAACAGAAATCGAGACTCATCAGACCAGGCAACATTTTTCCAGTCTTCAACTGTTCAATTTTGGTGAGCTCTTGCAAATTGTAGCCTCTTTTTCCTATTTGTAGTGGAGATGAGTGGTACCCGGTGGAGTCTTCTGCTGTTGTAGCCCATCCGCCTCAAGGTTGTGCGTGTTGTGGCTTCACAAATGCTTTGCTGCATACCTCGGTTGTAACGAGTGGTTATTTCAGTCACTGTTGCCCTTCTATCAGCTCGAACCAGTCTGGCCATTCTCCTCTGACCTCTGGCATCAACAAGGCATTTCCGCCCACAGAACTGCCGCTCACTGGATGTTTTTTCTTTTTCGGACCATTCTCTGTAAACCCTAGAGATGGTTGTGCGTGAAAATCCCAGTAGATTAGCAGTTTCTGAAATACTCAGACCAGCCCTTCTGGCACCAACAATCATGCCACGTTCAAAGTCACTCAAATCAACTTTCTTCCCCATACTGATGCTCGGTTTGAACTGCAGGAGATTGTCTTGACCATGTCTACATGCCTAAATGCACTGAGTTGCCGCCATGTGATTGGCTGCTTAGAAGTTAAGTGTTAACGAGCAGTTGGACAGGTGTACCTAATAAAGTGGCCGGTGAGTGTATATATATATATATATATATATTATACACACACAGTCTGTCAGATCTTTTTTTTTTGGCCCTCTCACTTGATGAAACATGGATGGCTTCAATAAAAAAAACCTCAATCCTAAACCTGGTTATCGATCCAATCATTGAACTCATAGATCTGGACCCTGTAATAGTTGAGCATTCAAAGCCATCCCTTGAAATGCAGAACCAGGAGCTTTCCTGGGTCGTAGTACGGTGGCCGAGAAGTGCAAAACAAAACACATTTCCAAAACAAAACAACAAATTTATAAACGCAATGGAAAGGCTAAAAACAAATTGAGAAGTTAGAAAACAGAATAAATTCCAAAAGCAAAATAAAAAACCAGAAACCGCAACAACAAATCTGAAAACATATTAGCAAGTCAGAAAACACAACGACAAGTCAGACAAAACGGAAAAGGTAGGTATATGTGGCGAATGGAATACTGACCGCTGATTGGACGAGACACCTGTCAATCAAGACGTGCAGAAAGTACAGCAGACTGCGGCAGGAGAGTCGATTGTGTGAATACTAGAGCCGTATCGTCAGTGATGGGAATAACGGCGTTATAAATAAACGGCGTTACTAACGGCGTTATCTTTTTCAGTAACGAGTAATCAAACGAATTACTGTTTCCCCCGTTACAACGCAGTTACCGTTACTGAGAAAAAAAATGTGGCGTTACTATAATTGAACTCACTGAAGCGGCTTTCATCCGAGTAGGCTCTCTCTCCGCCATAGGACCTGCAAAGTTTTTTTCTCTGGTGTGTGTGTGTGTGTGTGTTTATGAGGCGCCGGAGTGGACAAAAGCGAAGCGATTGGCGCGAGCGCGCTCAATGCGCGAGAGAGACCGAATGTGTCCGAGAGCGCGCTTAACAGTTGCGCAAGAGAGACCGAGGGTGTCCGAGCATTATATAGTTTGTTTATAAATAAATGACACATATCTGCAACGTTAATTAATTTACAGGGTTATACAAGTAAAATCTAAAAAATTACCGTCAGGTAACGTTCTGTTTAGGTTATAAAATAAACCCGAAAATAACCTGCAGGGAACATTCACAGAAAACAGGCTATTTGTTTGACCGGTTGTAAACACGTGCGGCAAACATGTCTAGAATTTGGCTTAAATAATCTCTGATGATAACGTTCGCTATTATAAAAATAAACCCCCAAAATATTATATTTTAGTATTATATATTTTTTTTTTTTGGTAAATTGTTCAGTATTATATTGAGAGAGCACTTGTTAAACTGTTTACTTTTGTTAGGAAGAAAATACTCAGGCTACAGTATGTCTACTAGTTGTGAAGTTGTGTAACAGTTTTATCATTTTAATATGCACAAAGAGTACGCATATTTTTTATTATTATTTATTCATTTTTGGTACATTTCTTAAGAAGCATAATTTATTTTTAAACTTATTTGTTGGCCAGTTGGGGTCTGTGCGATATTAAGTAAACCATCTATAATGTTTTATTGTTCTACTATAGTAATGCTAATATTTAGAATAATATATTGAATTTAATAGGCGTCTCTCACATTGTCCCACAGCAACATTAAAATAGAATAAATTATTATTATAAAACATTGAACACTAATCTACACTATTAAGTGTCCATTTCATTAATTTAACATATTTAATACTGGGGGCATCCAAATTATTTGACAGGCCTATTTGATTTTTTTTTTTTTTTTTTTTAAGTAACGCAATAGTTACTTTCTCTGGTAATTAGTTACTTTTATAATGATGTAACTCAGTTACTAACTCAGTTACTATTTGTGAGAAGTAACTAGTAACTATAACTAATTACTTTTTTTAAGTAACATGCTCAACACTGCGTATCGTCTACGATAATAATTGTTTTTTTAATGATGTGCATCGAGTATGTAAAAAACAAACAAAAACACTATTAGAATGCAGTAATGCCCTAAAATTCCAGATATCAGGCCAATGCCCCTGCGAGAGCTTATAATATGGTATAGTTAAGCACACAAGAGTGCGGTTTTTTCCACATGTGATATTAATTTAATACAGATCAATACACAAGAAGTTAATATTGTGAATTACAATTAATTTGTCAATAATGTAAGTTTGTTTTCTCTATTTTGCCAACGAAAATAGTTCCAAACTAAGCCAAAGCAAAGCGGTTGTACGTCTACAAGCAACACTGCTCCTGAACGAATCGGCCGTTTTAACGAATCGTTTGAATGATTCATTAAGCCTGTGACATGCTGCCAAATACTGGCGGTTTGAGTTTCATATGTAAAGGATAATGTCTCAATAAACTTGTGATCTTCTCTTGAAAACCAGACTTGTTCATTTTTGTTATTGTTGTTTCCAAAGCTCTCCCAAGCTAGGAACTGCAATCCTGTAGACTGTGACATCAGGATCCCCAAAGGCAGATTGGTCGCCACTGTCAACCTAGTTTTAATTGCATATGGTCCATTACTGACACTGGAGAATTGGCTCCATAACCCTTGGGCCATTTATTCCTATAAGTCAGTTTCAGGTAGACTCACTCGTTTCACATGTGGCCATCCCTGCGAATCCTTTTTTCCTGGGATGTTTCCACTATACATCGGTAGGAAGAGTATTTTGTGTATCTCCCAAAAGTCTTCTAGGCTCAAACCAGCGACCTTCTCTAATCTGGGAACCAGCAGGGTAGCTGACGTTCTCCTGTCCCATAATACACAAGAGAATATTAGTCTTTTTACCTGTTCATCAGTCCAGGTGTCCAGAATCCTGCTGCACTACCTTGACCTGAAGCCGGAAGAAGTCAGTCTTATTTCTTATTGCAGTTTTATCACTTCACAGGAACCAGGGAACCAGGGAACCAGGGAAGGTCTACAGGGTTATTCAGCAGCGCCACTGGACTCCACGGATCCGCACACAGCGTCCGTCCGTCTCCACACGGGTTTATAATCCGTCGCCTTTCCTCTCGGTAGATGTGAAGCACACCAGAGTTTAAGATTACACTCTTTACATGATAGGAGATTTCTACAATCCCTGTACACACACAGCCCAAGCAAACACCTTTCTCTATGAAGAACGCAATGTTTTCCCCATGACTGCTCTTTTCCAGTAGATGTCCACATTTATAAAACTAACAACTCTTCTTACTGGGAGAAACGATTTCTTTTCTGGTGGTTCCAATTTCTGATTTCCATTCGAATACTGTGACGGTAGTAGGAAAACTGCTTCTTTTAGGATAAGATGATTTACTCCCTGCTAATGCTGGAGCATCACGTCTTTCAACAAAGTCAACAATATCACTGGAGGTATAGCGGTTTGATCGACAGCGTCCTGCGGTTTCAAGACCTCGGATCTCCATTTGTACAGTAGTTTCTTCACTGCAGCCAATGTATTCAAGGGCCAAGGGCGTATCCATCTCATGAAAATACTGATTATCCAGCATGGAGTTATAACAGCTTCTTAGGAACAGACTATAGTCCTGTAGAGCTCTGATATCTTCACTCTTGATATGTGCCCATGAAGGAGCCTCTTCCACAGGCAGATGTAGTCACCCGAGTGCTCTTAGTGAAGCGCTGGCCCTCAGATACCCACGGCCGGCAGGCATACGCAACTCTTCATCATCTCTCTGATGACGCCTGGCAAACGGCTCAAGAAAGAATAAGCGATCGCTAGGCTTTCAGTTTTACGCTCACACCACTTTCAAAAGATTCTTCAAAGGCATGATATTGCTCAGGGTTTCCGTCAGACACGTGAAATTCCCTTTTAGTGCAAAGATGACAAACACGGTTGTTGAATCAGTAAAGATGTGATTTCATTTCGCTTATCAACAATATGGAGGACTTGATCCGCATGTCCTGGACCGGCGTCGGCACTGCTTCCACACTGGGCTTTAGTGTTCACTCAACCGCTCGAGTTGAAGAGACGATCTGGAAATAAACGGTCCGAGAAACATTCCTTGTTCGCCTCGGCACAATCCTCAGAAGAAGCAATCGGGCGAGTCTCGTTTCTAGTAAAGGGTTTTGACCAGCATTCAGTGCCTGTTGTCCTTCATCGAAGGATTCCTTCCATCAGACTGAAGCGTCACACCACTCTGAACACAACACACACCAACACACACCACTCTGAACACAACACACACCAACACACACCACTCTGAACACAACACACACACCACAGCACTTTCCCCTTGGCCAGAGTTGCTCCCGTGCCTGTCCACCCTGAGGCCCAGCGGGCCGGACGGCAGAGTCGAGTGCGTGCCGAAGCTGATGTTGTTGGACGTCTTGCAGAGCTTCGCTCGCTGGATCCTCTAGAGATGCTGTCTCTTGGGTTTATATCATCTCGGTTATGAATCCTATCGAAGCATCCGGCTGTTCTCAGCGGCTCATCCTGACCGTTATCACTTGACATCGCAATTCCTTTATCCACGGCTCTGTCTTATAAATGCGTCAGTGTGTTTATATACGCTTGAGATACTCATTCTTCTTGATTTGCTCGTCGCTAGGGAATACTGGGATTGTGAAGTTTGACTCTTTAAAACGTTCTCGTCTCTCAGCACGAGTTCTCTGATGGCTGGTATAGAACTTCTAATCACATTTATTTTATTTTATTAGACAAAGTCTTTGCGGTAATTTGAACTTTTCTTTTACATCTATCCTGTTCAACATCCAGTTTCAAGCTCACTCATGATTGAAGCAAACACACATCACCGGTCTTAATGCGAAACACTCAAAACCCTTTCCGAAACAAGCAAACACAAGCCAAAACGACACACATCGTCGGAAATGTTTCGCAAAAGCCCAGCCGTTTAGACACCGATTCATCAAACCATCCGCAAACACAAGCAGAGACAGAAGAACCCCGTGTCCTACCGGCTCGACGGCAGCAAACACATCCAGAGACGTCGCTCCTGTCGTCTTGAAAATCCAATCGTGCGATAATCCTTCTCATGAAACCCTATCCACGAGGAGTTCAGGAATAGCTGAGACACGCCGAGCCTGGCTTCCATGCTAACACACACACTACAGGTGTGTGACCCCACATTATTAATCACTCCCCTTTGCCCTTGGTCACATGACATTCACATCACATGACTCCAACAGGGACCATGACAGGTTTGTAAAAATGATCAAAATGGCAGGCAAATTTTATTTTTTATTCTGGCGGGCAAAGAGTTAAATATACAAATAAAAATATATTAGAAATTTTCCTGAAATTGAGCCATCATCTATTTCAGAGGATGATGATATTTCAGATGATGATGATATTTCAGATGATGATGATATTTCAGATGATGATGATATTTCAGAGGATGATGATATTTCAGATGATGATGATATTTCAGATGATGATATTTCATATTGAAGTTGATATTTCAGATGATGATGATATTTCAGATGATGATGATATTTCATATTGAAGTTGATATTTCAGATGATGATGATATTTCAGATGATGATGATATTTCATATTGAAGTTGATATTTCAGATGATGATGATATTTCAGATGATGATGATACTTCAGATGATGATGATATTTCAGAGGATGATGATATTTCAGATGATGATGATATTTCAGATGATGATATTTCATATTGAAGTTGATATTTCAGAGGATGATGATATTTCAGATGATGATGATATTTCAGATGATGATGATATTTCAGATGATGATATTTCATATTGAAGTTGATATTTCAGATGATGATGATATTTCAGATGATGATGATATTTCAGATGATGATGATACTTCAGATGATGATGATATTTCAGAGGATGATGATATTTCAGATGATGATGATATTTCAGATGATGATATTTCATATTGAAGTTGATATTTCAGAGGATGATGATATTTCAGATGATGATGATATTTCAGATGATGATGATATTTCAGATGATGATGATATTTCAGATGATGATGATATTTCAGATGATGATATTTCATATTGAAGTTGATATTTCAGATGATGATGATATTTCAGATGATGATGATATTTCAGAGGATGATGATATTTCAGATGATGATGATATTTCAGATGATGATATTTCATATTGAAGTTGATATTTCAGATGATGATGATATTTCAGATGATGATGATATTTCAGATGATGATGATACTTCAGATGATAATGATATTTCAGATGATGATGATATTTCAGATGATGATATTTCATATTGAAGTTGATATTTCAGATGATGATGATATTTCAGATGATGATGATATTTCAGATGATGATATTTCATATTGAAGTTGATATTTCAGATGATGATGATATTTCAGATGATGATGATATTTCAGATGATGATGATACTTCAGATGATAATGATATTTCAGATGATGATGATATTTCAGATGATGATATTTCATATTGAAGTTGATATTTCAGATGATGATGATATTTCAGATGATGATGATATTTCAGATGATGATATTTCATATTGAAGTTGATATTTCAGATGATGATATTTCAGATGATGATGATATTTCAGATGATGATATTTCATATTGAAGTTGATATTTCAGATGATGATGATATTTCAGATGATGATGATACTTCAGATGATGATGATATTTCAGATGATGATATTTCATATTGAAGTTGATATTTCAGATGATGATGATATTTCAGAGGATGATGATACTTCAGATGATGATGATATTTCAGATGATGATGATACTTCAGATGATGATGATATTTCAGATGATGATGATATTTCAGATGATGATATTTCATATTGAAGTTGATATTTCAGATGATGATGATATTTCAGATGATGATGATACTTCAGATGATGATGATATTTCAGATGATGATGATATTTCAGATGATGATGATATTTCAGATGATGATGATACTTCAGATGATGATGATATTTCAGATGATGATGATATTTCAGATGATGATGATATTTCAGATGATGATATTTCAGAGGATGATGATATTTCAGAGGATGATGATATTTCAGATGATGATGATATTTCAGATGATGATGATATTTCAGATGATGATGATATTTCAGATGGTGATATTTCAGATGATGATGATATTTCAGATGATGATGATATTTCAGATGATGATGATATTTCAGAGGATGATGATATTTCAGATGATGATGATATTTCAGATGATGATGATATTTCATATTGAAGTTGAGATTTTTACAGCACTTTGAACCAGCATCAGCATGTGTCCTGTGTCCCAATTGCAGGATAATACAACACTTACTATACATGATTTTTTCATTTTTTTTACATTGTATATTAGTAATGTATATATTTTTTTCAATTATTAAATTGAATAATTTACATTTATTTTAACAATTATAATCTAGGTTTTTAGCCTGTCCCTCAATTGATCATCCACCCTGTTATTTTTGATTATTTACCTTTAAATGAAAGTTGGAAGAAATGAAATGGCATAATATCATAAAGCAGTCAGCACTCTTTTGGAGGGAAAACAACTTGGGAAAGTGAGTGAGATCATTGATTATTTTAACTGTGTATTTTTACAAATTTTATCTTTCAAATGTGATGTGGTCAACCTTCAACATCCGCCCTGTTAAGCAGTTTTCCACAATAATTTCTTAAAATTAGCACAAAAAAGCAAACACACTAAAGATTCATTGACAATGAAAATCTACTAGTGTCAATAATGTAGGACTTTAAAAAGTGAACAAAAGTGCCTCAGTTTTAGGCATTTGTATCCGTCACAGGATGGACATTTTTTACCATCCATTTCATTTATTTTGTTTAATAAACCGTTACATTTATTTACCTGAGCTTGACCAAAATATTTTTTTAAATGTATTACATCACCCTATCATGACTACAAAAAATTGTATTTTAAAAAAGGTTGATTTTCTACATGTTTTGCTCACTGAATACCAGGAGTGAGCCGAGCCCGACGGCACAGCGCTGGCCCTTCAGGAGTCGGCTCCAGAAAGACTGACACTGGGGACATCCTCCATTATACACTCACCTAAAGGATTATTAGGAACACCATACTAATACTGTGTTTGACCACCTTTCGCCTTCAGAACTGCCTTAATTCTACGTGGCATTGATTCAACAAGGTGCTAAAAGCATTCTTTAGAAATGTTGGCCCATATTGATAGGATAGCATCTTGCAGTTGATGGAGATTTGTGGGATGCACATCCAGGGCACGAAGCTCCCGTTCCACCACATCCCAAAGATGCTCTATTGGGTTGAGATCTGGTGACTGTGGGGGCCATTTTAGTACAGTGAACTCAATGTCATGTTCAAGAAACCAATTTGAAATGATTCGAGCTTTGTGACATGGTGCATTATCCTGCTGGAAGTAGCCATCAGAGGATGGGTACATGGTGGCCATAAAGGGATGGACATGGTCAGAAACAATGCTCAGGTAGGCCGTGGCATTTAAACGATGCCCAATTGGCACTAAGGGGCCTAAAGTGTGCCAAGAAAACATCCCCCACACCATTACACCACCACCACCAGCCTGCACAGTGGTAACAAGGCATGATGGATCCATGTTCTCATTCTGTTTACGCCAAATTCTGACTCTACCATCTGAATGTCTCAACAGAAATCAAGACTCATCAGACCAGGCAACATTTTTCCAGTCTTCAACTGTCCAATTTTGGTGAGCTCTTGCAAATTGTAGCCTCTTTTTCCTATTTGTAGTGGAGATGAGTGGTACCCGGTGGGGTCTTCTGCTGTTGTAGCCCATCCGCCTCAAGGTTGTGCGTGTTGTGGCTTCACAAATGCTTTGCTGCATACCTCGGTTGTAACGAGTGTTTATTTCAGTCAAAGTTGCTCTTCTATCAGCTTGAATCAGTCGGCCCATTCTCCTCTGACCTCTGGCATCAACATGGCATGTTCGCCCACAGGACTGCCGCATACTGGATGCTTTTCCCTTTTCACACCATTCTTTGTAAACCCTAGAAATGGTTGTGCGTGAAAATCCCAGTAACTGAGCAGATTGTGAAATACTCAGACCGGCCCGTCTGGCACCAACAACCATGCCACGCTCAAAATTGCTTAAATCACCTTTCTTTCCCATTCTGACATTCAGTTTGGAGTTCAGGAGATTGTCTTGACCAGGACCACACCCCTAAATGCATTGAAGCAACTGCCATGTGATTGGTTGATTAGATAATTGCATTAATGAAAAATTGAACAGGTGTTCCTAATAATCCTTTAGGTGAGTGTAGAGCCGAGAGCTTCCTTTCTTACTGCTAACATCCTCCATCAGCCGCTGAGGAGAGATGCGAGACTCAGGAGATGAACACTGGTTACACTCCTCGTCTTCTGTTCTTCTCCACACGCATCAGGAACTCGTCTGCCAAACTCTGGCGTGTATTTCTTAATGCTCAAAACAGAACAGTGTGGATATAGTCATGTGTTCAGGGTTTATTGATACGCTGAAAGATCATGCACTGCAAAACATGATGCTCTTCCTCAGTGTTTCTCTCGTTTTCCAGCACAAATATCTAAACAATCTTAAATCAAGATACATTTTTACTGGAGAAGATATTAAGTCTTATTTTCAGAAAAAAATCATCAAAACTAAGTGAGTTTCTGCTTAAAATGACACAAAAAACATCTGCCACTGGGAAAAATAAACTCAAAGGGAAAACAAGATATTTGTTCTTGTTTTTAGCATAAGCTCATTTAATTTTGACGATTTTTTCTTTAAGCTTTTCTTTAGACTTAATATCTTCAGTTATTGCGGATCTCCAGTAAAAGTATCTTGATTTAGGAATGTTTAGATATTTGTGCTGGAAAACGAGACTGAGGAAGCCGAAATTATGACAGAAAACATCGCAATTTCGATTTTTTTAAAACTTTTTTTTCTAGTAATTTCTGGACTTGACTATGACTTACCGAGGCACGTGTTTCCCCTGTGGCATACACGTGCTTCCATAGGCCATTAGATCAGACTGACAGTGTGAACACTGCTGTAAAATCTACAGTAAACACAATACAAGCAATATGATTGTTGGAATCAGGAACGTTGGGAGCAACGATCCATCAAATCAACTGTTAATTTAAATCATTAATTTAGCTGAGATGAAGAGGAGAGCTCGTGTTTGTATCGCGCCCCCTGCTGGACACACGCAGAATTACCGCCATTATCACTGCCGCGTCACGTGATGCATGACGAGGAAGGAAAAGTGCTTGCGCTGCGGTCATCCGCGTAACTGCGAGTGTCACCGCTAGATGGCGGCAGAGACCGTCCGTCACTGAACATCTATATTTCAGGAGGAAAACAAATTATGATTTCTGACAACACAATCAACAACGACATTTCCCAGAAGGTCATTCTTTTCATATTTTTTTTTAACTAAAATGCAAAACCATATTGGCAAGACAGCATGTAATCATCACTTGAGAATGAGTATTAGAAGTCTACATCAATAAATACTGGTTTATTTAGTGCTACATTAATCATCTGTTCACATTAAAATATGTGCATGAAAAGTAAAAGAATCTGTGAAGCACATGAGAGTAATCACAGTTCATCTGCTTCAGGACGGCAGAGAAACTGGAAAAACAACATCTATTTCACTGGCCTTTGGAATGAGAGAGGGAGAGGGAGGGGGAGGGAGAGAGAGAGAGGGGAGAGGGGGAGAGAGGGAGAGAGAGAGAGAGAGAGAGAGAGAGAGAGAGAGAGAGAGAGAGAGAGAGAGAGAGAGAGAGAGAGAGAGAGAGAGAGAGAGAGGGAGAGAGACAGAGAGGGGAGAGGGAGGGAGAGGGAGAGAGAGAGTGAGAGAGACAGAGAGGGGAGAGGGGAGAGGGGGAGAGAGGGAGAGAGGGAGAGAGAGAGAGAGGGAGAGAGAGGGGAGAGGGAGGGAGAGGGAGAGAGAGAGAGAGAGAGAGAGAGAGAGAGAGAGTGAGAGTGAGAGTGAGAGAGAGGGAGAGAGACAGAGAGAGAGAAAGAGAGAGAGATTTTCTTTATTTAAAAATTAAAAAAAATATTAAAAAAATGTATTAAATAAATAAATAAGAAAATAAGTAAATAAATGTGACTAAAATACATAAATGTATAAAAATATACTAGTTGTAAATAAATAATAAATAAATAGAAGTTTTTAAAAAGTAATTAAATAAATTAAAAGATTAAACTAAGTATAAATTAAATTAAAATACATAAATGAATAAATCGAGTGTTTAAAACATGAACATAGATTAGTAATAAACAAATCCAATAAATAATAAGATTAAACCAAGCAAATAAATTAGATTAAAATGCATTAATAAAATGAGTGTTCTAGATTAAAATAAAATTGATTAAAAATGAAATAAATAAGCAAATAATACATTTAGCAGTACATTAATTAAGAGAGTAGAAAAAAGTATAATAATGTATAACTTAATAGAAACTAATGTGTTTATAAAAGACCGATGGCTTTTGAATGTTAGCCTCACATTCTCATGTTTGTATATATGCATGTATTTCAACAATAAGTGCATCTGATAGAAGCCTGTAATCCTGCCGCTGATCAGAGAACAGGGTCAGCGGTGTGCCGTATGGAGGTGTAGTGCGGCCCGTGGGGGCTGAGTCGGGTCTTCTCCGGCAGGATAATGTTGACGGGCGCGTGTTGGAGGAGGTTCCTCTGGTTCTCCTGAACCAGCCGTCTGTACCTGCGGTTGGCGACCCACACCTCGCAGCGAGGGAAGAAGATCAGGCCCGTGGTCACCAGCACCACCAGGCAGGTGAGCAGACCCAGAACGGCGAAGCAGATGATCTGGCTGCGGGTCACCAGCGGACTGGACACCGGGACCGGCCGGAGGAGCTTGTGGAGCGCCGGAGCCGAGAAGTGCTGAGCTTTAACTCGGGGCTTCATCTTCAGCTTCTTGACATGCAGTTCACAGGACGGGCCGGTGAATCTCGGCAGACAGGAGCAGCGGATCCCGTTAACACACCGGCCTCCGTTCAGGCACGGATTGGGCTCGCAGACGTCCAGCGGGATCTCACAGAACACGCCAGTGAACCCAGCAGGACACAGGCAACGGCTGGCGGAGCAGGATCCTCCGTTCTGACAGCGGGAGCTGCGGACCACAGGACACGCATCATCACACGCCTCTGTCACACGCCTGACACATGCATCATCACACGCCTCTGTCACACGCCTGTCACACGCATCATCACACGCATCATCACACGCCTCTGTCACACGCCTGTCACACGCATCATCACACGCATCATCACACGCCTCTGTCACACGCCTGTCACACGCATCATCACACGCCTCTGTCACACACCTGTCACACGCATCATCACACCTCTGTCACACGCATCATCACACACCTCTGTCACACGCATCATCACACGCCTCTGTCACACGCATCATCACACGCCTGTCACACACATCATCACACGCATCATCACACGCCTCTGTCACACGCCTGTCACACGCATCATCACACGCCTGTCACATGCATCATCACACGCCTCTGTCACACGCATCATCACACGCCTGTCACACGCATCATCACACGCCTGTCACACGCATCATCACACGCCTGTCACATGCATCATCACACGCCTGTCACACGCATCATCACACGCCTGTCACACGCATCATCACACGCCTGTCACACGCATCATCACACGCCTGTCACACGCATCATCACACGCCTGTCACACACATCATCACACGCATCATCACACGCCTGTCACATGCATCATCACACGCCTCTGTCACACGCATCATCACACGCCTGTCACACGCATCATCACACTCATCATCACACACCTGTCACACGCCTGTCACACACATCATCACACACGCATCATCACACGCATCATCACACACCTGTCACACGCATCATCACACTCATCATCACACACCTTTTACACGCCTGTCACACACATCATCACACACCTGTCACACGCATCATCACACACCTGTCACACGCCTGTCACACGCATCATCACACACCTGTCACACGCATCATCACACATCTGTCACACGCATCATCACACTCATCATCACACACCTGTCACACGCCTGTCACACGCATCATCACACACCTCTGTCACACGCATCATCACACACCTCTGTCACACACATCATCACACATCTGTCACACGCATCATCACACGCCTCTGTCACACGCATCATCACACGCCTCTGTCACACGCATCATCACACACCTGTCACACGCATCATCACACGCCTCTGTCACACGCATCATCACACACCTGTCACATGCATCATCACACGCCTGTCACACGCCTGTCACATGCATCATCACACGCCTGTCACACGCATCATCACACGCATCATCACACGCCTGTCACACGCATCATCACACGCATCATCACAGGCCTGTCACACGCCTGTCACACGCATCATCACACACCTCTGTCACACGCATCATCACACATCTGTCACACGCCTCTGTCACACGCATCATCACACACCTGTCACACGCATCATCACACGCCTCTGTCACACGCATCATCACACACCTGTCACATGCATCATCACACGCCTGCCACACGCATCATCACACGCCTGTCACACGCATCATCACACGCATCATCACACGCCTGTCACACACATCATCACACACCTGTCACACGCCTCTGTCACACGCCTCTGTCACACGCATCATCACACACCTGTCACATGCCTCTGTCACACGCATCATCACACACCTGTCACATGCATCATCACACGCCTGTCACACGCATCATCACACGCATCATCACACGCCTGTCACATGCATCATCACACGCCTGTCACACGCATCATCACACGCATCATCACACGCATCATCACACACCTGTCACATGCATCATCACACGCCTGTCACACGCATCATCACACGCATCATCCCACGCCTGCCACACGCATCATCACACGCATCATCACACACCTGTCACACGCATCATCACACGCATCATCACACACCTGTCACACGCATCATCACACTCATCATCACACACCTGTCACACACATCATCACACACCTGTCACACGCATCATCACACTCATCATCACACACCTGTCACACGCCTGTCACACGCATCATCACACACCTGTCACACGCATCATCACACATCTGTCACACGCATCATCACACTCATCATCACACACCTGTCACACGCCTGTCACACGCATCATCACACACCTCTGTCACACGCATCATCACACATCTGTCACACGCATCATCACACGCCTCTGTCACACGCATCATCACACACATCATCACACACCTGTCACACGCATCATCACACTCATCATCACACACCTGTCACACGCCTGTCACACGCATCATCACACACCTGTCACACGCATCATCACACATCTGTCACACGCATCATCACACTCATCATCACACGCCTCTGTCACACGCCTGTCACACGCCTCTGTCACACGCATCATCACACACCTGTCACACGCCTCTGTCACACGCATCATCACACGCCTGTCACACGCATCATCATACGCATCATCACACGCCTGTCACATGCATCATCACACGCCTGTCACACGCATCATCACACGCATCATCACACACCTGTCACATGCATCATCACACGCCTGTCACACCCATCATCCCACGCCTGCCACACGCATCATCACACGCATCATCACACGCATCATCACACACATCATCACACACCTGTCACACGCCTCTGTCACACGCATCATCACACGCCTGTCACACGCATCATCACACGCCTGTCACATGCATCATCACACGCCTGTCACACGCATCATCACACGCATCATCACACACCTGTCACACGCATCATCACACGCCTGTCACACGCATCATCACACACCTGTCACACGCATCATCACACGCAGCATCACACGCCTCTGTCACACGCATCATCACACATCTGTCACACACATCATCACACGCCTTTGTCACACGCATCATCACACACCTGTCACACGCATCATCACACGCCTCTGTCACACGCATCATCACACGCCTGTCACACGCATCATCACACTCATCATCACACGCCTGTCACACACATCATCACACGCCTGTCACACACATCATCACACGCATCATTACACACATCATCACACGCCTTTGTCACACGCATCATCACACACCTGTCACACGCATCATCACACGCCTGTCACACGCATCATCACACACCTGTCACACGCATCATCACACGCCTCTGTCACACGCATCATCACACACCTGTCACACGCATCATCACACGCCTGTCACACGCATCATCACACACCTGTCACACGCATCATCACATGCATCATCACACGCCTCTGTCACACGCATCATCACACATCTGTCACACACATCATCACACGCCTTTGTCACACGCATCATCACACACCTGTCACACGCATCATCACACACCTGTCACACGCATCATCACACGCCTCTGTCACACGCATCATCACACGCCTGTCACACGCATCATCACACTCATCATCACACGCCTGTCACACACATCATCACACGCCTGTCACACACATCATCACACGCATCATTACACACATCATCACACGCCTTTGTCACACGCATCATCACACACCTGTCACACGCATCATCACACGCCTGTCACACGCATCATCACACACCTGTCACACGCATCATCACACGCCTTTGTCACACGCATCATCACACACCTGTCACACGCATCATCACACGCCTGTCACACGCATCATCACACACCTGTCACACGCATCATCACACGCCTCTGTCACACGCATCATCACACGCCTGTCACACGCATCATCACACTCATCATCACACGCCTGTCACACACATCATCACACGCCTGTCACACACATCATCACACGCATCATCACACGCCTGTCACACGCCTGTCACATGCCTCCGTCACACGCATCATCACACACCTGTCACATGCATCATCACACGCCTGTCACACGCATCATCACACGCATCATCACACGCCTGTCACACACATCATCACACGCATCATCACACGCCTGTCACACGCCTGTCACACACATCATCACACGCATCATCACACGTCACGCTACAGCTTCAGACAGACTGAATCCTCTCGGCTTATTTTAGCTTCAGCACCACCACAGTTCACACTCGTCTTTACATTATACATCAAAGTATCTAAACATGTGATTCTATTTCTGTCACCTGGCAGAGTTTGAGCTTGTTTATTTGGCGTTTGAAAGACACTTAACTTAATATTCATTAATATTATTGATTTGAGCGCACTGAGATGAGAACAAAACTTTATCTGAATAATGACTCTACCCAGCCAGCAATATCCGCCATTTCTCCGTCTCGGTGAACTATAGACCCGGTATAGTCCGGCTATGAGTTACACACTTCTAGACAAAATAACCAAAAGAATTTGGTTACATGTCGTTTTTGCCAAAAGAACTTGTGAGATGTATGATATTCCATCATGTAGGCAAAGTCAACAGTGATTACAAGGTGTTTGGTTTCATTTCTTTGACATGTTATCTAATTGATGGCTAGTCTATTCTTGGGCTGTGGTTTACACGTCTATTAGACTTTCACCGACAGCCCAAACTTTGCCTTGTTTTATCCTAGACGTGTTTTTTAAAAAGCAGAATTGCTTGCTGGGTATTGTCTTCTGTAGAGTTTCATATTTACTGAAGTTTCCATCATTGATTCTGTTTATTACTGAAGCTGCTTTGAATCGATCTGTACTGTATAAAGCACAGTAGAAATAAACAGAACTTTATATTATGCATCTAATGCAGAGAAGTTCAGACATGTTTAAGACTTTTTGTGACGACTGTATTTGTCAGCCAAAGGTTGCACACTTGATGGATTGCTCTTGATTTCTTTTGTAAAGGTCAAATAAGATCGATCGATGCGAACACTGATTAATGCCAGCGCTGGATAATCTTAGGTCTGCTCCCGAATATCAAGAGCAGTTTATGTGAGGAATATTTCTGTGGACCAGTAAACATGCTTTTCACTCCACACACGTTAAACAGAGCAAACAGTGGTCAGTGTTACCCGTCTCCAGCACATACACACGCGTGTCCTCCTCCTCCCTCCATCGCCACACAGGTGGAGTTCCCCGAGCAGGGCTTAGATGAACACGGCCGGACGTCTGAGAGGAAAACAACACATCCACTGTCACACACACACACACACACACTGCTGCTGCGACTGAACCCTGAAGCGTGAGTTGCACAATTAGTTGGTCTTTAATAATGTTCTCAAAATATTAACACAAAATGTTCCCAGCCAGCAATATCCATCATTTCTCCGTCTCGGTGAACTATAGACCCGATATAGTCCGGCTGTGAGTAACACACTTGAATTTGGTTACATGTTGTTTTTGCCAAAATAACTTGCAAAATGTATGATATTCCATCATGTAAGCAAAGTCAACAGTGATTACAAGGTGTTTGGTTTCATTCTTCACTCATTTCACTAATTGATGTCTAGTATATTCTCGGGCGATGATTTAGACGTCTATTAAAGTTTCACTGACCGCCCAGACTTTGCCCAGTTTTAGCCCAGACGTCAGGCTGTGTGTGGACGGATATTAGACGTTTTTTAAACGCAAAATTGCTTGCTGGGTTATTTAAACATCATTTATGGAATGTACTGAAACATTTCAGTTGGACGTTCGTCTAACTTTTTTAAATACTAGTTTCATAACATTTAGAAAACATTCAAAAGTAACGATCACATAATGTTTAAAAGAATGAAACAATGGAATGTTCCAAGCAAAACTTTTGAACATTCAGAGAACATTCATGAATAACGTTTTAATAACTTTATGAGAATGTCAGCCAAACATTTGTAGAACATATAATTTGACATATAATTTGAGTTTATAACGTCCAGTACACTGCACAAAAAATTATTGTCTTGTTATCCAGCACAAATATCTAAACATTCTTAAATCATGATACATTTACTGGAGAAGCAAAATGACTGAAGATATTAAGTCTTGTTTTATGAAAAATATCAAAAAAGTTATTGATTTTATGCTTAAAACAAGAAAAAAATATTACTGGCAAATATTTTTCTTATTTTATGCATAAACATATTTAATTTATATGATATTGACTTCAGATGACGCTAACTCTGAATCTACACGCACCAATGCTACATTTTTCTAAATGTCAATCATTTGTTAACAAACAAGTATTCATAACTTCAGTGAGCTCATTGTTTCTGCATTAAATTATTACATTGTTTAAATTAATACATTTTTCGCTAACTGTGATTTGTATATGTACATTTCTGCATAACTCAGACAGTGTCCTCTGATAACAGATCTCTGTAAACTGTAATGTGGACTTTCTGTAAAGCTGCTTAGAAACGATGTGTGTTGTGAAAAGCGCTGTACAAAATGTGAATATACTGTATATATATTTTATCTCCAGAAATTAGCTTAAAACGTGTCTTGATTTAAGATTGTTCAGATATTGGATCTGGAACCTGAGGAAGCCTCTGGTGTTTCGGACCTCGATCACAGCGCGCTCCCGTCCAGCCGCGCTCACAGATGCACTGGCCTGGTTCCTCACAGGTCCCGTGCGCACAGCCGAGCGGAGGAACACACTGATCACACGCCGGCCCGCGCCAACCGGACACACACCTGTAAATCACACACACACTGGCCTTTACACACACAACACCTGCCTTTACACACACAACAGCTGCCTTTACACACAAACACACACACACCGGCCTTTACACACACATCACCTGCCTTTACACACACACACACACACACACACACACACACACACACACACACACACACACACACACACACACACACACACACACACACACACACACACACACACCAACACCTGCCTATACACACACACACAGACACACACACACAACACCAACACATGCCTTTACACTGCGAGTCCACCACTGACGTTTAACTGGTTTTAAAAGCATCCATGACATACAGTCACACCAACATTACTCAGACTGTCAGACAGCTTCAACATTTCTCACATTATCAGTTTATTCGCTATAGTTTAGAAAATGGTAATAAATATGAGCAGAACTCAGTGGATATTTGACTGGTTTTGTCCGTCCTTCTGTTAGACTCTCACACATGAATTATGTTGAATATCTGTCAGCTGGTAAATTTAACTACACATTCAGATAATACCAGTTTAGCTCAACCAGTGACCAAGCAATGCTTCATGTTGTTCAGTGTGTGTGTAAAAAGAGCATTAGCGATTACAGAAAACACACTTCAGCAAAACATCATCAGCTCAAAGTGGAGGAATCATTTCTGGTCCTGAATGATTATAAATGTCACTGGTAGTCACTGTATGAAGAATATTTGGGTGTAATATGTCACAGTTTACTTTATTTTGCTCTCCTCACTTACATAAATGAACTATAGTGTCCTGCACACACTAGTAAAAAAATATCAAAAATGATATCTGGTGTCTGAATAATGTGTGGCTTGACTGTATATGAGCGTCTGGACAAGTCTCTCACACACTGACAGCATCTCTATGCGTTTCATTTGTTTCTAAAAATGTTAATGACGTTTTCAACACTCACCTGCATTCTCCAGACTCACAGAACCCGTGCTGTCCATGACATCCAGCAGCACAACCTGGACCTGAACACACACACACACACACACACACACACATTACTGACGAAAAAGCAATCATCTGTCCGGAGTCATGCATCGTGTCTCACGCGCACTCCAACACATGAAGTTTGACTGACAGCTGTAGAAATGCAACAGATACAGATTATGCGCGTCAGTAAATCAGTAAAATAAGAGCGACGTAACGTAGAAATTAAGATCTATATTTCTATATTTCACCTTGAGTAGAAGCGGGCGCGCAGAAGAGCAGCAGAAATGAGAATCCGAGCCGGAGAAATGCATTCATCCTCCCGGAGCTCGAGCTTCCGCTGATAATCGCATTCACATCATCAAAATCATCATCATTCAAACTTACTTATCCATAAACTATTCCTCTAATCTTTCAACTCCGTGAGAAAACAGACACTGTGGAAATGAAGAAACTCCTCTGAGAAAGTCCAGTTTGATCGATGAATCCACGAGCAGCCGCTGCTTCAGTCAGACACTAAACTCCACCCATCAAACACCTCCAACTACACACATAAACATCAGAGATCTAAACTCCACCCATCAAACACCTTCAACTACACACATAAACATCAGAGATCTAAACTCCACCCATCAAACACCTTCAACTACACACATAAACATCAGAGATCTAAACTCCACCCATCAAACACCTTCAACTACACACATAAACACCAGAGATCTAAACTCCACCCATCAAACACCTTCAACTACACACATAAACACAAGAGAACTAAACTCCACCCATCAAACACCTCCAACTACACACAAAAACATCAGAGATCTAAACTCCACCCATCAAACACCTTCAACTACACACATAAACACCAGAGAACTAAACTCCACCCATCAAACACCTTCAACTACACACATAAACACCAGAGATCTAAACTCCACCCATCAAACACCTTCAACTACACACATAAACACCAGAGATCTAAACTCCACCCATCAAACACCTTCAAATGCACACATAAACACCAGAGATCTAAACTCCACCCATCAAACACCTTCAACTACACACATAAACACCAGAGATCTAAACTCCACCCATCAAACACCTTCAACTACACACATAAACATCAGAGATCTAAACTCCACCCATCAAACACCTTCCACTACACACATAAACACCAGAGATCTAAACTCCACCCATCAAACACCTTCAACTACACACATAAACACTAGAGATCTAAACTCCACCCATCAAACACCTTCAACTACACACATAAACACCAGAGATCTAAACTCCACCCATCAAACACCTTCAACTACACACATAAACACCAGAGATCTAAACTCCACCCATCAAACACCTTCAACTACACACATAAACATCAGAGATCTAAACTCCACCCATCAAACACCTTCCACTACACACATAAACACCAGAGATCTAAACTCCACCCATCAAACACCTTCAACTACACACATAAACACCAGAGATCTAAACTCCACCCATCAAACACCTTCAACTACACACATAAACACCAGAGATCTAAACTCCACCCATCAAACACCTTCAACTACACACATAAACACCAGAGATCTAAACTCCACCCATCAAACACCTTTCACTACACACATAAACACCAGAGATCTAAACTCCACCCATCAAACACCTTCAACTACACACATAAACATCAGAGAACTAAACTCCAGCCATCAAACACCTTCAACTACACACATAAACACCAGAGATCTAAACTCCACCCATCAAACACCTTCAACTACACACATAAACACCAGAGATCTAAACTCCACCCATCAAACACCTTCAACTACACACATAAACACCAGAGATCTAAACTCCAGCCATCAAACACCTTCAACTACACACATAAACACCAGAGATCTAAACTCCACCCATCAAACACCTTCAACTACACACATAAACACCAGAGATCTAAACTCCAGCCATCAAACACCTTCAACTACACACATAAACACCAGAGATCTAAACTCCAGCCATCAAACACCTTCAACTACACACATAAACACCAGAGATCTAAACTCCACCCATCAAACACCTTCAACTACACACATAAACACCAGATATCTAAACTCCACCCATCAAACACCTTCAACTACACACATAAACACCAGAGATCAAAACTCCACCCATCAAACACCTTCAAATGCACACATAAACACCAGAGATCTAAACTCCACCCATCAAACACCTTCAACTACACACATAAACACCAGAGATCTAAACTCCAGCCATCAAACACCTTCAAGTACACACATAAACACCAGAGATCTAAACTCCACCCATCAAACACCTTCAACTACACACATAAACACCAGAGATCTAAACTCCACCCATCAAACACCTTCAACTACACACATAAACACCAGAGATCTAAACTCCACCCATCAAACACCTTCAACTACACACATTTAAACACAAGAGAACTAAACTCCACCCATCAAACACCTTCAACTACACACATAAACACCAGAGATCTAAACTCCACCCATCAAACACCTTCAACTACACACATAAACACCAGAGATCTAAACTCCACCCATCAAACACCTTCAACTACACACATAAACATAAGATAACTAAACTCCACCCATCAAACACCTTCAACTACACACATAAACACCAGAGATCTAAACTCCAACCATCAAACACCTTCAACTACACACATAAACATCAGAGATCTAAACTCCACCCATCAAACACCTTCAACTACACACATAAACACCAGAGAACTAAACTCCACCCATCAAACACCTCCAACTACACACATAAACATCAGAGATCTAAACTCCACCCATCAAACACCTTTAAAAACACACATAAACACCAGAGAACTAAACTCCACCCATCAAACACCTTCAACTACACACATAAACACCAGAGAACTAAACTCCACCCATCAAACACCTTCAACTACACACATAAACACCAGAGATCTAAACTCCACCCATCAAACACCTTCAACTACACACATAAACACCAGAGATCTAAACTCCACCCATCAAACACCTTCAACTACACACATAAACACCAGAGATCTAAACTCCACCCATCAAACACCTTCAACTACACACATAAACACAAGATAACTAAACTCCACCCATCAAACACCTCCAACTACACACATAAACACCAGAGATCTAAACTCCACCCATCAAACACCTTAATCTACACACAAAAACACCAGAGATCTAAACTCCACCCATCAAACACCTTCAACTACACACATAAACATAAGATAACTAAACTCCACCCATCAAACACCTTCAACTACACACATAAACACCAGAGAACTAAACTCCACCCATCAAACACCTTCAACTACACACATAAACACCAGATATCTAAACTCCACCCATCAAACACCTTCAACTACACACAAACACCAGATATCTAAACTCCACCCATCAAACACCTTCAACTACACACATAAACACAAGAGAACTAAACTCCACCCATCAAACACCTCCAACTACACACATAAACATCAGAGATCTAAACTCCACCCATCAAACACCTTCAACTACACACATAAACACCAGAGATCTAAACTCCACCCATCAAACACCTTCAACTACACACATAAACACCAGAGAACTAAACTCCACCCATCAAACACCTTCAACTACACACATAAACACCAGAGATCTAAACTCCACCCATCAAACACCTTTAACTACACACATAAACACCAGAGATCTAAACTCCACCCATCAAACACCTTCAACTACACACATAAACACCAGAGATCTAAACTCCACCCATCAAACACCTTTAACAACACACATAAACACCAGAGATCTAAACTCCACCCATCAAACACCTTCAACTACACACATAAACACCAGAGATCTAAACTCCACCCATCAAACACCTTCAACTACACACATAAACACAAGAGAACTAAACTCCACCCATCAAACACCTCCAACTACACACATAAACATCAGAGATCTAAACTCCACCCATGAAACACCTTCAACTACACACATAAACACCAGAGATCTAAACTCCACCCATCAAACACCTTCAACTACACACATAAACACCAGAGATCTAAACTCCACCCATCAAACACCTCCAACTACACACATAAACACCAGAGATCTAAACTCCACCCATCAAACACCTCCAACTACACACATAAACACCAGAGATCTAAACTCCACCCATCAAACACCTTCAACTACACACATAAACACCAGAGATCTAAACTCCACCCATCAAACACCTCCAACTACACACATAAACACCAGAGATTTAAACTCCACCCATCAAACACCTTCAACTACACACATAAACACCAGAGATCTAAACTCCACCCATCAAACACCTTCAACTACACACATAAACACAAGAGAACTAAACTCCACCCATCAAACACCTCCAACTACACACATAAACATCAGAGATCTAAACTCCACCCATCAAATACCTTCAACTACACACATAAACACCAGAGAACTAAACTCCACCCATCAAACACCTCCAACTACACACATAAACACCAGAGATCTAAACTCCACCCATCAAACACCTCCAACTACACACATAAACACCAGAGAACTAAACTCCACCCATCAAACACCTGTCCAAAGAACCTTTTAGTGATCTGTTCTTAAAACTGCCATTTTTTTGCTCAGTGTAAATAGCTTTTTAATAATCTAAAGAACCCTTTTCTGTTATAAAGAACCTTTTGTGCAATGGAAATATGCTGTGGATGATAAAGATTCTTCATGGAACCATCGATGCCAATACAGAAACTAAAGAACCACACCGAGAGAACCACACTAACTTTTCATAAATGTTATCTCTTTTCTCAGCGATGACCTACATGTGCTGATCTCTTATCGCCAGCGCAGCTCTGGATGTAAACATTGATAAACTAGCTGGAAAAACAGGCCCGTCTGCGGAAAAGCTGCGATTAGGGCGTAGATACATGAGGGTGAAACCACAGGGGGATAGTAAAGAAAAAACCCAATTCAATCTGGTCAGAGAAGCAATACTTCCAACTTCCTTTGAGTGTGTTTTATAACCAGCACAGCAGCTGCTATGAAATATCAGCTTTTCATTTACCATTTGCAGGGATCTGCCATTGATCTGCGCTACTTTGATCTCATTAGAGATCCGTTATGTCGTCCGTCCCGAGAGTCTCTCGGCTCAACGGGAGGCCGTGGACAAGCGTCCGTCACTCAGCGATGATTGATTACAGCGGGAACAGGGAAAATGAATAAATGAACAGCGGTGTCGAGAGATCTGAAGGTGAACACTCGGCTCTCTCCTGCTTCATCTTCTGGAGTAATTATAACTCAGCAGGACAGGCGGCCTTAATGATGTTTAATGCGCTATATTTATAAACCAAACACAATAAGCACTGAAACCAGCGGATGGCCTCATTCCTGCAGAGAGAAAGATGACAATTAATGATATATATACAACCCTGACATGAAATACAAAGAGGTCGATTCATTTTTGACACTTTAATGGACTCGGCTGTAAACGTCTGATTCATGGTAAACGTCTGATTCATGCTGTATATTTACAGCAATAACAGCTGCTGTAGGACTGACAGATCATTAGTTGTTACACATAT
>NW_026606951.1:710000-715000 GCF_029890125.1 Rhinichthys klamathensis goyatoka | reverse complement strand
GATGACATAAGCCATAATAAAGCTTTGTGCGAGGAGCGAGTCTCGGCCAAACTGTTTCCAGTCAGCGCCATATAAGGAAAAGAGGCGGAGCTGAACTCACACACGCACTTCATTGGCTCTCGTGGGAATCGCCGTCGCTGAGACTTAATGAGAACTGAAAGAAATCAGACACTGATGAGCATTCTGCTTCAGTCCACACGCATCTGATCTCATCAGTTAGATCCGTATCTGATGTCTGAGAGTATCGTCCAGCAGAGGACGCTGAAACCCTCGGCAGAAGATCAGTGTGTGTGTGTGTGTGAGGTATGCAAATAAAAACGTGTGAAAGTTTATAAACCCATTCATTAAACTCATTTATAGCGTTATCCCAAAAAGAAGTTGGCTGCATTCATTACAACACACACACACACACACACACACACACACACACACTCGGACCGTTACCATTTTGTCTGTTTAAATGGGGAAAAATGGAAGATAACGTCAGTAGACTATGGAGTGCCGCAAGGATCGGTGTTAGGCCCTCTGCTATTCTCAATATATATGCTGCCACTTGGTAATATTATAAGAAAACATGGAATTAATTTGCTGCTATGCTGCTGACACTTAATTATATATTTCATCACGACCAGATGAAAACACTAACTTATCTAATTTGACAGAGTGTCTCAAAGATATAAAATGCTGGATGACGTGTAATTTCCTGCTATTAAATCCAGATAAAACGGAGGTATTACTTGTTGGTCCAAAAAACTATCCACAAAACCTCTTACAATACAACTTTAATATAGAAGGATGTCCTGTTACTTTATCCTCTACAGTAAAAGACCTGGGAGTTATACTAGACCACAACTTGTCTTTTGAAAATCATTATTTCATATGTTACAAGAACTGCCTTTTTCCACCTTAGAAACATTGCCAAATTACGTAACATTCTATCTGTTTCCGATGCAGAAAAGTTAGTTCATGCATTCATGACCTCGAGACTAGATTACTGTAATGCTTTATTAGCCGGTTGTCCTGCATCTTCAATAAACAAGCTACAGTTAGTCCAAAATGCAGCCACTAGAGTTCTTACTAGATCAAGAAAATATGATCATATAACACCGATTCTATCATCACTTCATTGGTTACCTATAAAGTTCCGTATCAATTACAAGGTCTTGCTTTTGACTTATAAAGCTCTGAATGGTTTAGCTCCAGTCTATTTAATGGACCTTCTATCGCCCTACAATCCATCGCGTTCTTTAAGATCCCTAAATTCGAGGCTTCTGGTCATTCCTAGGATATCTAAGTCCACTAAAGGAGGGAGGGCGTTCTCACATTTAGCTCCTAAACTCTGGAATAGCCTTCCTGATATTGTTCGAGGCTCTGACTCGCTGTCCCAGTTTAAAACTAGATTAAAGACGCATCTCTTTAGCCAAGCATTTACATAATGCTTACCTTTTATAATACTGCTGAATCAGATCAAATGCATTTAATATTATAAAACTTGAAGAGACTGTAGGTTATCTGTATAGGTTGCATAGTATTTGCAGTCATTACGTTCCTGTGTATATTGCGTGAATGACGGGTGGTTGGGCAGATATTGTGTTGCGGTAGGTAGTATGCCATACGGAACCGTTGTCCACTGAAACTGCCTATTCACGCACCAGTGGGGCTCGACAGCCTTAGTCAACGGGTTGGCGCGTATGGTTGGGCTGCGGAGAGATTGTGAGATTGTGGTTAGGTCTCAGCAGCAGGAGGGACGTAGAGGTCAGTAAGCTGGGCTGAGTTGAGTGAGGGACGGAGGGGGGGACTCTGGGACGCAAGAGTCACTGTCTTCATGTTTTTATCATTTACGGCTGTGTTATGGAAATCATCATTATGAACAGCAGCTATGCTACTTATTTTCCCCTTTTGCTTTTCTGCTGTTATCTCGGGACGCGAGTCCCGAGGAAAATGGCGTTCGTCAGCTCCAGTTTGTATCCAGCCTCTCACGGAGACTTCAGATGCTCCAATCACAAAGCCTGTGAAGAGACGACTCAACACGGGCGATATGGACCGTCTATGGTGGACCTGCGCCTGGACCCATCCCAACGCATCCTGCAGTGCCAGCCCCATCAGCCCTGTGAAGGCCCCATCGACTTTTTTTTTTTTTGATTCATTTTATTTAAAATAGGGACAATGCACAAGTTAACATTAACCTTGTTTAAAAACACGACAACCATCGGCACTGATCCTCAACAACTCGTCTCCATACCGGCGTGATTACTTCGACTTCCAAAAAGATGGAAATGGATAAATACTCTAAATGTTCCGATCCAATTTGACTTGTAACGCTGCCCGAATCATGCACTGTTCCTTCGTTGGCCAGAAGGCCTCATTATGCTTCTGCGTCAACTCCACGGCGTAGCTACGCCGTCACTCCTACGGCGTCGTGGCCGTTTTATGGTTCTGCGTCAGGTTGCGTTGCATCGCGGTGTATTTCACCGCCAGAACGCTAGGGGGTGTGTGCTTCGCGAATCTTTTTGCTGGTTTGTTTTGGTTCCGTGCGCCGGTTCCGCTTTCGTTTCTATTACCCTTCAAATTGCGTAAATTGAAATTGCGAATTGAAAATACGCACAATGGAACCACGTCCATTTCGCAAAAACTCCCGTTTATCGCAAAAAAAGATTTTATGCTCGCATGAGGAGGTTTTTCAGGCAATTCGAAAAAGGAATATTTAGCAAAACTGCAATGGAAGGTTTTGCGCATTTACAGTCACCTGATTTAGAAGACGCGGTGTGTTTGGGGTCCGTGTCCACAAATAATAATAATAATTATCATCATTATTATAACATTTATTAGGCTACATAGCCTATGTAGAAGACGCTTTTATCCAAAAAAATGAACAAAGCAATTCGTCACATCTCATTCAAAATAAAGGTTGAGTTGGACAATAATATAATACGGGGCTAAGATTATCAGAAATAAACACAAGATTTTGACGCATATTCAAGTGTTTAAGCGGAGCGCGCACTGGATGGCAGGGATAGGCGCGCTGGTGCGAACACTTGCATCAACAGTGGAAACAACTTAAAATACTCTATCATTTCTGGTCATACAGAAAATAATAATAGCCTACATTATTCGCAACTAATTGTATTTGCGTAAACTCACAATAACAAGAAAACGTTGTGGTTTTGTAAAATAAAACAAAACAATCAGGCGCGCTTTCATGGTCTCCGTGAACTGAAGCGCGAGAACTGAAACAAAATATAGCCTATGTAGGCTAAAGCTTGAAATGTCCACTTTAAAACGAACAAATTCGAATCGAAAGCTAATACCTTCTGATTATGTAATCCGTATGAAAGGTGCATTTCTCTCTAAAGGTGCATCCGGAGATGGAGATGTTTTTAGCCGACATTGATTTAGAAAACAATAGTTTATTAATAAACAATTAAAATGCCTCGTTATTTTTTCAGACACATTTATTATAACCTATAAATCACCTTTCTGTAGTGGTTATGGTCTTTCATTCAGCACTGCGGGAAAAATATAATTTCCAGGTTCTAATTTGGCCTTAGAAAACCAGTAAAATCTACATGTTTTCCATATTAATTTGTGAATATTTTAAATGTTTAATAAAGGAGCAAAAAATCATAAACAAATAGGCTATCTTAAATTTCGTCGATATTTTTTTTTTTTTTTTTTTTTTTTGCGCAGCATTTGGTGTACAGTTCAAATTAAAAAGTTTGTGTTTAACTTTGCGTTTAAAAAAAATACAACAACCGTTCATTTTTCGTTTTGCAATTACGGGTTAAAAAAGGGAAAACGAATGGACCCAAAAGTAGGCTGCTACACTGACCGTTTGGAATTAATACGAGACAGAGTTCTTTATTAAATTCATAAAAGAAACAATTACAGGAATAGCATACTGGACTCTAAACCTCAAAGAAAGGCCACAATCAAGACCTCGGAGCAGAAATGAGGGAGAACTCCTTTCCCTGCCATCAATGCTTGGATAACACACCACGTCTCCTTCCATTAATAATAATGTCTGCGGTGGCTATAGTGACACAAGGTATAGCATCTTGCTTTTGGAAACATTGGACCCGAAGCCTGTAGCTATATGTTCTATAAATGATGCCTCATCCGCATCATTCTTAATTGTTTTGTATTGTTTTTACATTTATATCTGTACTGTGTTGTCTCTGGACCTCTGTGTCTTGAATAAAAGTTGATATAGGCTATAACGTTAAACCTACCAACGTCCGTTACCATGATTTTTGGCATGGCGAGAGGAAAAAAAGACGTTTAGTCGCATAACATCGGTTAATGGAAACGCCGTCATTTCGCAATAGTTTTTTATCGACATAAAGAAAAAAAATCGCAAAAGTTTTGCACAAATCTGTAATGGAAACGAGCCTAATGGCGAGCGAAAGAGAGAGAATGTTGTTGCAGCTGGAGCTAATCGACGTTGAACAACAAATGATTTTATTGCAAATGTTAAATCGCAGAAGAATCAAATGTTCCTCAACTTGATATCGTTAAAACAAACAGTGCAGTGGTCACTTTAAAAATGGCGGTATAGCGGGAGGGGGAAACTGGAAAAGCTTCACTCCCGAAATGATGTATCTGACCAATCACAGCCCTTGTGGTCTGCGTCGCCTCGACGCGTAGTTACAATTTTTTGGAGGTGCACGTCGAGCTACGGCGGAGGGGTCGGAGAGGGGTTCGCGGCGACGCAGAGAGGTCTGCGGGGGTACGCCGTCGATTCGACGCAGAAGCATAAAACAGGCTTAAATTGGCCTGACGTGCACCTCTCCAAAAATTTAACAACGCGTCAATTCTATGCGGACGCAAGCGCTGTGATTGGTCTGCTAGAACCGCTCCTTCGGGTTTCACATGTTCCCTCTGCGTGCATCAACGCTGACAACGACACAGAAGTATAAATGAAAACCAACGCGTAGTCTACAGTGTAGAGGCTCCGGCGTAGGTCCGACGCAGAAGTATAAATCAGCCTTGAGTCTGGGTTC
>NW_026606951.1:675000-695000 GCF_029890125.1 Rhinichthys klamathensis goyatoka | reverse complement strand
GTGTGTGTGTGTGTGTGTTTGTGATTCTACAGGAAACACTCACAAACACACTAAGAAAAACATGAAAAAGCTTTATATTGGGAAAACTGCCGTGAAAGCTCAGAGAAATGCTGGTAAACCTCAGAAGAGAAGGTAAGAGTGGAGAGAGAGACTGAATCCATCACTCTTCATCTGAATGTCATCTGCACTCATCATCATCATCTGATCCTGTTATGATCGATCGCTCCTCAAACCCATCAGACATCAGCCAGACATCAGTGACATCATTTCCTGGTCCGGATCGCGGTGGGCATTAAAGGCACAGGGACTCATATTTGGGCTCCCAGATTAAAAAATAAAAATTCTAAGAACATTTTGCTAATATTGCCATTAAATTATGAAATAGTTATTTCTAGATGTTCTTTGAATGTTCAAAACATCCAGTTTTTAAAAAATATATATTTTAAAAACACATTTTATGTGAACGTTAAGGGAACATTTCATCTGATCATTCTTCAAACATTATGGGAACGTTACTTTTGAGTTTTAGACACACGTCCAACTAAAACATTTTTTAAACGCTTCATGAAAGATGAATAAATACTGTTTTTGTGCGTTTAGAGAACATTTATTAAAGAGCAGATAGCTTTGAGAGAACGCTCTGGTATTTACTGGAGGATAACACGTGTTCATAACTTTGAGAGAAGCTTGACCGAATGTTAACTGGGTTAAAGTTAATTACTAACGTTAAATTCTTTGGTAAAACAGAACAATAATTTTTCTAGTAATACCTAATGTTATATTTTTTTTAGCTTTCGCAAAAAGTTGAATGTGATATAACTATGAAACAAGCAGTCGTGAAATGAATCAATCATTATTATTTCTCTTTCATTTTATGATTTTCAGAGTCATTCAAGTCTAACTTTAATATCTCAGGCTTATGGATGTTCCACAAGTGCATGAATAAATCATGTTGAGTGCTTTTGATCTAAGACGGTGTTTGCTGTGTGAGCATGAGGTACTTTATGTAATTTATTCCTGTGATCAAAGCTGAATTTATTTGATCAGAAAAACAGTAAAACAGTGTAATATTACTCCAGTGTAAATCAGCTGTTCTCTATGTGAATATATAGTAAAGTGTAATTTATTCCTGTGATCAAAGCTGAATTTTCAGCATCATTACTCCAGTCTTCAGTGTCACATGATCCTCCAGAAATCACTCTAATATGAGGATCTGATGATCAAGAAACATTTATGGTTATTATCAGTGTTGAAAACTGTTCAGATTATTGTGGAAACTGTGATGCATTTATTTTCCAGGATTCTTTGATGGATAGAAAGTTCCAAAGAACAGAGTTTATTTGAAATAGAAACTTTTGTAACAACATTATAAATGTCTTTACTGTTTTGATCAATTTAATGCGTTTTTGATGATGAATAAAAGTATTGATTTGGTAGTGATGGTTTCCACCAGAAATATGAAGCAGCAGAACTGTTTTCAACATTGATAATAATCAGAAATGTTTCTTGAGCAGTAATAAACCGCACAAAACAGAAAAAGAGTATCTTCCACTATACCGTACACAAACGTGCAGCCGACACAACAGGTCCATATAAATATACAGTATATGATATATCCATCCATATAGCACACCGCTAACATGACAACAGGCAACAACAAATGCTCTTTTATAACACAGAAGTAGAGCTAGAAACCCAACAGACTACACAGAAGATTACTCAGCCCAGACAAGCACTTTATAATGTAACTCAGTGATCACAAATATCTAAAGACAAACACTAAAGTCCACAAAGGAGCTTCACACAAAAGCTGCCAACACACTAATGTTAGGATCATGGACCAAATAAACACAGAAAAGTTTAACTCACCTAACTTATTCATTAAGTTTTTTATTTATTAACTCACCTAAATATTCTCTTTTTACTACACTGTAAAAAAAAGTTGCTGCCTTAAATTTTTAAGTAACAATCAACTTGGAAGTTTAAGTAATTTCAACTTAAATTACATTAAACTGACTTAAAGAATGAGTTGAATCTTGTATAACGTATTAAAAAAAGTTGAAAATTGGTTTACTTATTTTGATGAGTTAAAGCAATGTAAAAACATGTGTTGTCCTAACTTTTCAGTGTACCTTCAAAAAGGTTGCGTAATTGCAGAGCCCAAACCCACTAACACACGAGACCAGCCGGATCCTCCTAGCGTCTCCTAACTCCTGAATCTCCTGAGGAGGACCGTATGATCAATGAACTGCTCCCCCCCGACAGAGAACACGTCTCTCTCCACACAGAATAACCATGAAAATAAAAAAGGAAAAATATCAAAAGAGTAAACCGATGAAAGGATTGAATATTCAAACCCAGCTGTAACTCTCACCCTACAGAACCGGGCAAACTCATGCATATATTCAGAAATACTCAATCCACTGCATTCACCAAAAGATCTGAATCAAAGGGAAGTAGAAAAGCTCAGTCCCAAAGTATCAAAGTAAAAAAAAAAAAGCTTTTTACCAAAAATCCCGGACGAGCCCCCATTAAGCGACATAAAGGACACAGAGACCAAAGTCTGCCAGTCAAACATAAAGTTATTGAACTCTAGAAGAGAGGAGGACGGAGAGAGGATGAGCTCGGGTCCAGGATCTAAAATGGCTCTCGTTAGGTGACACTAATTAACCGGATGACCGCAGGAGAACCACAGGGGGCTTCAACAAAACACAGGCTAGCACCGCCATATAACAGCATTAGAGTGATTTCTGGAGGATCATGTGACACTCAAGACTGGAGTAATGATGCTGAAATTCAGCTTTGATCACAGGAATAAATTACACTTTACTGTATATTCACATAGAAAACAGCTGATTTACACTGGAGTAATATTACACTGTTTTACTGTGTTTCTGATCAAATAAACGCAGCCTTGGTGAGCAGAAGAGACTCTTTCAGACACATTACAATAAAATCTTAATTCATTTTTGCTTATTAGGATGGTTGAATCGGATAGTTCGAGGTAAGACATTGGTTAATAAAGTGAGATTAAATACATAATTGATTCAAGTTCACACGGATCAGCGGAAACGACTAAAAGCGCTGTATTATTCACGCCAGACGAGTAATGGGTGATGTCACTGTAGAGAAAGACTACTACACACACACACACACACGCATTCAAACACACATGCCTATAGACTAAACACGTGATACGCATGTGCTCGCCGTCACCGGTTCCACAGATTCACGGTTACACGGACGTGATAGCGGTATTGCTTTTAAAACTCCTTCTCAAAAACTTGCACTTTGAAACCTGATTCTAGTTTGCGTTCTCAAGCCTCCACTGTTGCCGGGCAAATGAGCGCCAGAACGCGTTAACAGTTTTCTGTTTCAGTTGAAAACGGTGTTGTGTGAGCGGATCCTAAGTTAATAACTAATGATTTACTATACTTACTTTACTTTAAAGTAAGTATAGTAAATCTTTACTTACTTTAGATACTTTACTATATTTACTATACTTAATGCAAATGGGACACTTCACCCATTTGCATTAAGAGGTCCATTGTTAGACAACCAGTCATACTATTGAATGGTCGTGCAACATTCTTTCATTTTCCCCTGAGACGAGAGAAATCCACTATTTACCTTTTTCACTTCCTCCTACAGTGACGCAAAAATCGTCATTTGACGTCATTGTAGGAGGAAGTGTAAGAGGGGGGGATTTCTGTAAAGACTACAAGCACAAATTCCCACCCTTTCAAACCCGCCCATAGGGGGTTGGACCTAATGCGCTAACAGAGCTATCACAGATCAGTGGGTGGGACTTCCCTTGCAGATACTGAAATCAATATCAGCCATCTTGTTTATAAGCTAAGCTAACAAGCGCTGTGGAGATAGGAAGTTACGACAATGACGGAGGAAACTAAACATGATATGGAAGAAGAGGATTTTGAAATTCTGCTGCTCGAATCCGCTGTTCGTGGCTATCTTTACGAGCCGCAATATAGTGAAGAGCAGCTGAGCCTGATGGAGGAACAGGAGGCGGACGAGGAGCCCGGACTGGCTCGAGCTGGGCGGGCTGCTGGTGCCTGTGCTCTCGCTGTACGGACACAGATAGAGTCCGTCTGCTGCAGAGAATTTCAACGATGGCAATTTCTCCTGGACGAAATCTCTGAATCAGACGAGCACACGGACGTTTGTGTTGTGATGTGAACCATCCTAGTTTCGCACCGCATATGTTCTGACGGAACATCCAGGTATCATGCAATAATTCACCATATAGAAAGAAATACAAACGAGGAGTAATTCGCTAATGAGTTTGCCAATGTAACGGGGTTCGTTGTTGTGGGAAGAAGGAGGTGGGAACCGGCGAACATTTAAACATTTAAATAGTAAAATAAACAAATACAAAACAAAAGTATAAGCCAGCTGGCCACACACAACAGAAACAAAACATAAAATCAGGCCTGTTCCTTTTGTGCTTCCGCTCCTCCGTGAGAGATATGAGACCGCTGCGTCTCACAGGTGTCATTCATTATCACTCGCGCCGTCCTCTCACGTCCCTCGTCCTGCTCGCCACAGCCAACTAACTAGACATTTTGTGTGAAATGAATTTCAAACTCATTTGGCAGCTAGCGTTAGCCTTGTAGACGGAAGAGTGATTTCTTTTCTCTGATGTTTGCGCTGTTCTGGATTAGTGGGAGTGGCTTGCGGAGCTGTGCAATGTGGTGCATTGTGGGAGTTGTTGTCTTACATACAAATGCGCCCTAAAGTTATTTTCTGTCTTTTCTCGGTCAAGAGGGCACCAAATTCAAAATTTCTTTTACATTTCGACTACATATATAACCCACTTTCAATAAAGATTAATGTTGAAATGGGTGAAGTGACCCTTTAAAACCGTTAAGCTGGACAATGACTTCCTTCTAGATCTGCTGTACAGCACACACACTTTGTTGAATTATTTTCCTTTATTTTATTATCTCCGTAAAGCTGCTTTGAAACGATCTGTATTGTAAAAAGCGTTATATAAATGAAGGTGACTTGACAAAGTATATTTTGTGTAATTTAAAAAAAACTTTTTTGGGTTTGCATAAAATTTTGAGTTTGCATTTCAGTGTTTTTATTGATTTTGTGGATAGTGATTCGGTGCAAGTGAGATTAGTAAATGCCTGCTCACATGTAGTGTTCACACACACACACACACACACACACACACACCTCTGCACTTACTCACGATCTCTCTCTGCTCACATGTAGTGTTCATGTAACTGGTCTGTTGTCTGCGTTGTGTTTTTGTTGACTTAATAACAGGACAGCATTCGGCAGCTTCACAAATCTTTAATGCCTGATATAAAACAAATGTAATCAGCCTCTTAGTGTGAGAGTCGCCCTCGAAATAACTATAAAACAAATGTGATGTACACTTATCACGTGTGCTCTCATTTCACATTTAGGCCCATAAGCAAAAATATCGCTTAATCCTGATGAAATTACAAAAATCGCCACACAGATAGGTAAAATAATATTATACACATGAATTAGAGTGAAAATATAGACATAAAAGCAACAATTAAAATTAGGATTAAAGATGATTATGAGGAGCCCAAAATAACCTCACCTCTCACTGCATCACCAATGCAAAGAGGAAGAGGAGGGGACAGAACCGGAAATTATATTGACTCATGACATCACATCAATTAAAGGGAAAGACACTCAACTTCACTTAGGCAGTAATATCAGGTACATGTCAACAAACAATTTTGTGAGAATTCTAACAAACTTTACATACATTTAACAGTGCCTGTTACACTCACACACACACACACACACACACCTCTGCACTTACGATCTCTCTCTGCTCACACACACACACCTCTGCACTTACGATCTCTCTCTGCTCACACACACACACACACACACACACACACACACACACCTCTGCACTTACGATCTCTCTCTGCTCACACACACACACACACCTCTGCACTTACGATCTCTCTGCTCACACACACCTCTGCACTTACGATCTCTCTCTGCTCACACACACACACACACACACACACACCTCTGTCTGCACTCACTCACGATCTCTCTCTGCTCACATGTAGTGTTCACACACACACACACACACACACACACACACACACACACACACACACACACACACACACACACACACACACACCTCTGCACTTACGATCTCTCTCTGCTCACACACACACACACACACACACACACACACACACACACACACACACACACACACACACCTCTGCACTTACGATCTCTCTCTGCTCACACACACACACACACACACACCTCTGCACTTACGATCTCTCTCTGCTCACACACACACACATACACACACACACACACACCTCTGCACTTACGATCTCTCTCTGCTCACACACACACACACACACACACACACACCTCTGTCTGCACTCACTCACGATCTCTCTCTGCTCACATGTAGTGTTCACACACACACACACACACACACACACACACACACCTCTGCACTTACGATCTCTCTCTGCTCACACACACCTCTGCACTTACGATCTCTCTCTGCTCACACACACACCTCTGTCTGCACTCACTCACGATCTCTCTCTGCTCACATGTAGTGTTCACACACACACACACACACACACACACCTCTGCACTCACTCACGATTTCTCTCTGTCTCTGCTCACACACACACACACACACGCGCACCTCTGTCTGCACTTACTCACGATCTCTCTCTGTCTCTGCTCACACACACACACACACGCGCACCTCTGTCTGCACTTACTCACGATCTCTCTCAACATGGGGACAGGAGAAGTGTCGTCAATAAATGGGAGAACAAAGTAACTTGTACATTTAGGGGCCGTTTAGACGACACCATTTTCGACTAAAAACTTAAAAACTTTTATGCGTTTTGGCCGTTCGTTACACGACGGCGGCATTTTGGGCGCCTGAAAAACACAAACTTTTGAAAAGGGTTTCAAAGTGCAAGTTTGAAAGCTGTCTCTGTGTAAACAGCAAAACCGCGGATCTCTGAAAACGATGAGGTCATGCACATGCGCATTACGTGTTCAGTCTATCGCCGTCTACTGGCCGGGCAGCAGAATACAGCGCTTTGAGTCGTTTTCGCGGATACGTGTGAATGCGAATCATTTTGACAATGGTGTCGTCTGTTCGCGGAAAACTCAAAGGAAAAACTTCTCAGTTTTAAGTATAAGTTGTCAGTAAACGTACTCTTAAAAGTAAAGCATTACTTTGTTAGTAACTTGAAAAAAGTCATCGGATTACATAACTCAAGTAATGCGCTCCCCCCCGACACTGGAAATGAATGAGCACAAATGACAGAGATCTGTCTGTCTCTCTCTCTGTGTGTGTGTGTGTGTGTGTGTGCAGTTCAGTGCAGGAGCAGAAGGAGGATCTGCGCAGGCGTCTCGGCGTCTCCACACACAAACTGCATCTGCTGGAGAGCGAGTTCAAGTCGACGCGCCAGTTTCTGGAGGCGGAGCTTCGGCGAGCGCAAGAAGAGCTGGACAAATTCACTGAGAAACTGCGCAGGTCAGACACACAACATGAAGGCGCTCACTGAACGAACGAGCTGATCTGGAACCTGTCCAGAAGTAAATAGTGCATTTACAGTCGACACACGTAATGATCTGAAACTAACAGCGAGTCCAAATGAACACCACACACAAGTCTTAAGAGTCTTAATTTGACCACGTATTAAAGCGCAAGGCCTGGAGAAGAATAGCTGTAATAACTCCCACTGTAAACTCATGACAGAGAGTGTGTCTTCATCTTCATCTTCATCATCTCTCCTGCAGGATTCAGAGCAGCTACGCAGCACTACAGAGAATAAACCAGGACATGGAGGAGAAAATACACAGAACGGTAAGAGATGCTGATCTGATTGATTTAAAGGGGACATATTATAAAAATCTGCCTTTGCCGGTGTTATATAGTGCTATAATCGGGTCCCGGTGCTTCTACCGACACAGAAAACATGAAGAGTGAAACCCATTAACTGTGTTCTGGTGAGTCTTTCTCTGAGAGCATGTCAAAAAATATGAAGAGGATCTTATTATAATATTCCCGGCCCTTAATCTGCACGTTCACACACACCAGCGACATTGGGTTCGGCGAGCGCCAACAGAGACCAGTTCTAACGCACTGGAGAAGATCCAGCAAAGCCTGAAACTGTTCTGTGGTCGAGCACAGACGACACTGAACACTATTGACCAGAACATGTCAGCGCTGTCTTATAAACACCTCAGGAACTGTGGACACTTGTGGAAGAGTTCAACATGATGAGGAGATGATCAGTGTAACTCCACAACAACTACAGAAATGTCTCCGCTAACATTCAGAAACGTGTAAAAGTGAAGCTCTCCCTGAGTCTCTCCGTAAGGCTGCACTCGCTGCTGTTACTCCTGACTCTGGATCAGTGAGATCGGCCTGTGTTGTTATTGCCGGAGTCTCTGAAGCCCTGCCCTCTTCTGAACGGAGGCGGAGCTAAAGCTCATTTGCATTTAAAGGGACACAAGTTTTTGTTCACACCCAAAAAGGGGCAAATTTGACAAGCTGTAATAAATGATCTGGTATTTTGAGCTGAAATTTCACAGACACATTCTGGAGACGCCATAGATTTATATTACATCTTGTGAAAAGGGGCATAATATGTCACCTTTAAAACCAAATTACTTTAAAAAAAATCCCAAATGACAAACCCTCGATTGACTTAAATATTCTTTGGGTCGTCTCATCAACGATTGATCGTTTAAATAAAATTGCATGTTTCTGATTGCCTTCATTTACATCTCAAAGAATGACGATGCTTTATCATAAACACAGCAAGTCTTCGTGGACAACGGCTGACCCGCTAACAGGGAGCTAGTGAGCAACATGTGCTCGATGTGTTAGAGCTCAGTTTAACAGGAGAAATGAAGGAGATAAAAGGCAGACGAGGCAGCAGGAGATCGATAACCACACGAGATCCTCACTCTCAAAGCGATTACACCCTCAGAGACGGTCCTGGGATCAAAGCGTTTCTTCTTAAATCTGATGAAAGTCTCAAGCCATTTACAGAATCAAAACATTAACTTGATGCAAAAAAGACTGATTTTGTGTTTGAGCTCAGATTATTAGAGGAACTGCTCGCCTCAGGCCACGATTGCTCATTTGTTTCAGTCCCTGCAGAGATTCATTCAACACCACACACATACAAATAACACAAGTTACGTAATCAGATTACTTTTCATCTAACTAGTAAATTAACATTACTTTTTGTCATTTTAAGTTGGTCAAATGATGGAAATGAAGGTCAGAAGGGCTGATGGGAACAGAGAGAGAGAGAGAGAGAGAGAGAGAGAGAGAGAGAGAGAGAGAGACAGATCCTACCGAATCAACTGATGGAAACTTTCATTTGAGCTGCACATCCTTCATCTGCATAATACGAATATTACTAATTACAGATAACAGAAATTAAGTAGCATATATTATGAATATTTTTGGCCCTTAGACGAATTCTAAAAAGTTTATGAATGCGAGGAGGAGATATAACCACATATCAGCAAAAAATTATGTTCTTTTTATATAATATATATAATATATTATATAAAATACCAGTTTGTATAGTATTATATAGTATTTTTGTCTTGTTTTGCAGAACAGATCTCTGCCAATGGGGTCAGAAACAAACGCTGGTATTCTATTCCCTTTGAAATAACTTTAATTTTTCTGATCCCATTGGCAGATATTTGTTCTTATTTCAATCATTAACTCTTTGATCAACTTTTCTTCTGTCTTTTTGCATCTCCAGTAAATGCATCTTGATTTATGAATGTTTATTTGCCGTGACGTCGACGCTCCTGCTTGTCACAGTCTGTCTTGTCTCCGCCTCTTCACTACACTTCCCAGCATCCCTCTTGTCTACACACCTGCTTGTCTTCATCGTTGTCACCTGTGGATTGTAATTATCATCATTTGTGTCACCTGTTTCTGTTCATCAGTGTGTGTATTTAGTTCCTCCTGTTCAGTCTTCCTTTGTCGGTTCTCGTTAATGTTACCCGGTTTTGTGAGTGTGTACCTTCTGCCTGTCGTCCTTGTATTTGTATCCTGATATATTCACTCAAGTAAAGAAGTTTATATTGGATCTTCTGCCTGCCTCGTCCTCCTCCTACACCACACCGTGACAGAAGAACCGACCAAGGAAGGAGTCAGCATGGGAATTTTTCTCACCCCGGTGAACCCAGCTCACTCTCCATTCACCCCAGCCGATCGTCTGGTCCATTGTTTCCAGGATGGCTGCTTGATTGAGGAATATGTGGCTAAATTCCTCGAAATTTCTCACCTCGTGGACTGGGCTGATGGTGTTTTAAAAACCGTATTCTGGTGTGGACTGGATGAATCTTTATACCAGCAAGCTCCAGCGGCGGCTATCCCAGGCTCGTTTGCCCAGTACCTGGACCATGTGCTGTGGTTGAGTGGCTCAACCCTCACCGTAGGTGAGGTTGATGACATCGCCACTCAACCACCATCTCCAGCCATCTCCACCACTCCAAACACAGAGCCTTCTCCGCTGGTTCCGTCCAGCCCTTCAGAGCCTTCTCCGCTGGTCCCGTCCAGCCCTTCGGAGCCCTCACCGCTGGTTCCGTCCAGCCCAGCCAGGCCCGCGCCGCTGGTTCCGTCCAGCCCAGTCAAGCCCTCACCGCTGGTTCCGTCCAGCCCAGCCAAGCCTGCACCGCTGGTTCCGTCCAGCCCAGCCAAGCCTGCACCGCTGGTTCCGTCCAGCCCTCCAGAGCCTTCTCCGCTGGTCCCGTCCAGCCCTTCGGAGCCTTCTCCGCTGGTCCCGTCCAGCCCTTCGGAGCCCTCACCGCTGGTTCCGTCCAGCCCAGCCAGGCCCGCGCCGCTGGTTCCGTCCAGCCCAGTCAAGCCCTCACCGCTGGTTCCGTCCAGCCCAGCCAAGCCCGCACCGCTGGTTCCGTCCAGCCCAGCCAAGCCCGCACCGCTGGTTCCGTCCAGCCCAGCCAAGCCCGCACCGCTGGTTCCGTCCAGCCCAGCCAAGCCCGCACCGCTGGTTCCGTCCAGCCCAGCCAAGCCTGCACCGCTGGTTCCGTCCAGCCCAGCCAAGCCTGCACCGCTGGTTCTGTCCAGCCAATCTGAGCCCGTCGCCTGCCCGCCAGAGCCTGAGCCCGTCGCCTGCCCGCCAGAGCCTGAGCCCGTCGCCTGCCCGCCAGAGCCTGAGCCCGTCGCCTGCCCGCCAGAGCCTGAGCCCGTCGCCTGCCAGCCAGAGACCGTCCAGCCAGAGACCGTCCAGCCAGAGACCGTCCAGCCAGAGACCGTCCAGCCAGAGACCGTCCAGCCAGAGACCGTCCAGCCAGAGACCGTCCAGCCAGAGACCGTCCTGCCAGAGACTGTCCTGCCAGAGACTTCTTCCCCGCTGGTCCCGTCCGCCCTGCCAGAGACTGTATTCCCACCCAGCCTCCCTCTCCCACCTCCCTTCATCTGCCACCTTTCAACCCGTCCACCCCTGACTACCAGCCCTGCTGATCCAGCCTGGTCGGTGGATCCCTGGCCTCCGCCTCCAACCTCCTCAACCAGGACTCTACCTCGGCCCTTCGTCCCATCTGCTCCCCCTTGGCTCTTACCTCCCTCAGCTCCACCATGGCCCCTCAGTCCCCCAGTTCCGCCAGGCTCCCTCGTCCCCCCGGATCCACTTTGGTCCCTCGTCGGCCTTCCCTCACCTTTGGACTTCTCTCCTCTGGCTACGCCTCGTCCTTTCGTCCCCCCGGTTCTGTTGGACTCCTCACTCCCCTCAGTATCCCTTTGGTCCTCACTCCCTCTGTCTCCACCGTGTCCTTCTGTGTCCCTGTCTACCCTTCAGTCGTCGGAGTCTACGGTCTCACCATGTCCCTCCAGTCCCTCAGCATCACCCTGTCTCGTCGGCTCTACGGCTTCACCCTGGTCTCCTCTCTCACCTGCTCCGCCCCTGTCAGTCGGCCCCCTGGTGTCGTCAGCCCCGCCTCCGCCTTGCCTCCTCCCTCCATCTGCTCCGCCTTGGCTCCTCCCTCCATCTGCTCCGCCTTGGCTCCTCCCTCCATCTGCTCCGCCTTGGCTCCTCCCTCCATCTACTCCGCCTTGGTTCCTTTGCAGCGCGAGGTCGCGCTTTCCGGAGGGGGGGTGTAATGTCACAGTCTGTCTTGTCTCCGCCTCTTCACTACACTTCCCAGCATCCCTCTTGTCTACACACCTGCTTGTCTTCATCGTTGTCACCTGTGGATTGTAATTATCATCATTTGTGTCACCTGTTTCTGTTCATCAGTGTGTGTATTTAGTTCCTCCTGTTCAGTCTTCCTTTGTTGGTTCTCGTTAATGTTACCCGGTTTTGTGAGTGTGTACCTTCTGCCTGTCGTCCTTGTATTTGTATCCTGATATATTCACTCAAGTAAAGAAGTTTATATTGGATCTTCTGCCTGCCTCGTCCTCCTCCTACACCACACCGTGACACTGCTGCTGAATCTAATGATGTTGTTCAGTGTTTTTCCTGAATGTCCCGTTTATCTCAGTTTCTCAGTGAAAACACAACTGAGAGTCCAAAGGCCGGCAGCGTCACTGTTAAACTTCAGTTTGATCCGGTGACAGAGTCTCATACAGTCGCTGAGAACATCTCTATTCACTCCACAGTCTGAGGAATAAACACACACACTCAGCCTCCAGAAAAAATGAGCCTCTGAAACTTTCAGCCTTTCAGTTTATAAATAATTGGCTCACGGGGGACTTGAGACTCAACCCAAGACACACACACACCCTCTTACTCTCACACTCACACACACACACACACACACACACACACACACACTCTTGTTGTGTTTTCATGTTTTATGGGGACTTTCCATATACATAATGATTTTTATACTGTACAGACTGTATATTCTATTCCCTTACACTAACCCTATCCCTAAACCTACCCATCACACACACACACACACACACACACACACACACACACACACACACACACACACACACACACACACTCTCTCTCTTACCAGTGTTGTGCAAGTTACTTCCAAACTGTAATACATTATAGATTACTTGTTACTGTTATTTAAAAGTAATTCATATACCTTACAATATTACTGTCTCAGAATTGTAATGCGTTACATTACTCCTGTATTACTTTTGAGTTACTTTCACCAAAATAACTATAAATGACTAGGGCTGTAAAGATATGCGATATGAAACCGAAATCGCGACACTCAGATCCACGAACCTGCAGAATCGCGACACACCTCTTCCAACTCCCAGCGTTATCCATACCGTCCAGATCCAATGCTACCACTTCTTAAATTACTATTAGTATTATTTGAAGTTAACTTAACATTATAAAATACGTAGACCTACACCACAAAACTAGTTGAGGATAAATTATTTAAAATTTGGGAATTCCAGCGTTATGGACATGACATTTGTAGTCAAAACTTGAAATATAAATTCTCAGAAAATGCATTAATACCAAAATATTGAAACGTCTGTTTATCCATAGGCTCCTCCCTGAAAGGAGTCCAGACATTAGAAAAATATCAGTCTACACATGCGTTTTATATTTAATATTAGGGAAATAGACAGTCATGCGACAAAAAAAATCTTTAGCTTTTAGGAGGCAACGATTTTTTTGTTGTTGTAATTCTGTGAATTACACTGCGCAAATCGGATGAAGAAGGGTTGGCTCTCCACAGAACATAAAATATTAATTTTATTTTATTTTCGTGTTCGCATTTATGAGGAAAAAACAATGTTACAGACGTGACAGTTCTCCATTACGGACGCGACCGCTGAAGAGGCACTAAAAGACTGCTTTAAAACTTTCACAGAGACCTTACACAGAAGACACAATTATTCGACATAATAATTCGTTTTGTATTAATTGTATCTTAATTTTAATCAATGTTTCATCAACCAATTACTTTGATTTAAATAATAAGTAGGCTAAATATAGCAGACAATTATAGATAGGCCTAATCACGACACGGAGGTGAACTGGAGCGCGTCTCATAAATGAACCGAAAATCAGCGTATAAGGTAGCCTATTCACGGATCTGAAAAATATATTGAAATGTCTACTTGTAAACAGAACAATTCAAAACAAAATAAAACAGACTCTGCTTATGAAATGAAATGTGCATTTCTCTCTGGTGCATTCACTATGCGAAGATCGCGAGTCAGCATCGTCAACTTCATCTTGACTTTATTAATAAACAATTAAAATTTCTCCTTGCTATATTTGACATATTCATAATCATTGCTTTTGCCGGTTCTTTGTGACAGCTTTTAGGTGTTTTATTGGCAGCGCCGCCGCCCTTACATGAACGCGTCACCACCGCATCAAAAACATGATTGCGTGATGAAAACATGAAAAATACCACATAAACATAGCCTAACTGTTTAGAAAGAAAACACAGAACGAATAGCCTAATGCGATACGTCCATCTCGCGAATGTATAGTCTTCTTCAGGCCATCTTCACCATTAACCGCTTTTCCACTGGCCAGCGCGAGCACAGAGGCCGAAATCATACTTCACGGCACTCCTGTAAAAAATAAATCGCTATACAAATATATCAGACGCAGACGCTGCCATTTAGTCTTTATTTACAGACTTGGACACCACACGCGGCTATTGACTGACCACGAACAGGTAATTTAGCCTACTTGCATTTTTCATTCGTTAATGTCTCGCGGTCTTGCTGTTTTTTTTGTTTTTGTTTTTGTTTTTTTTTACAATTAAAACTAAAAGTCTGTTGTAACGCAAGCCTTACTGAACATGTACCGAGTAAAATATTACTGAAAATTGATTAGTAATGCCTTACACTACTGCGTTACAGCAAAAAGTAATATGTTACTGTAATGCATTACTTTTGTAACGCGTGACTCCCAACACTGTCTCTTACACATACACACACACACACTTCGAAATCAGACTTTTGAAACTCGTCTAATTGATACGCAGATTTAACATGAGCTCTGTGATCTACTAAACACTGATATCCATTACTTCAATGAGCTATTTTTTTCTGCATTAAATTATTACATTGTTTAAATTAATACCTTATCACTAGCTGTAATTTTGTATATGTACATTTCTGAAATGCATAACTCAGACAGTGTCCTCTGATAACGGATCACTGTAAACTGTAATGTGCACTCATGCACTTTCTGTAAAGCTGCTTTGAAACGATGTATTGTGAAAAGCGCTATACAAATAAATGTGAATTGAATTGAATATTCTGTGTTAATGAAACTGCTGATGAATGACTCAGTGTTTTACAGCAGTTGTGTGTGTTTCAGACTCAGCGTTATGAAGAGGAGAAGAGATCTCTGAGTCGAGAGATCGTGGAGCTGAAGAAACACCTGATGGAGGCCCAGATCTCCATCCAGAAGCTGCGAGCAGATAACGTACGTAACACACACCTGAGCGGATAACGCACGTAACGCACACCTGAGCGGATAACGCACGTAACACACCTGAGCGGATAACGTACGTAACACACCTGAGCGGATAACGTACGTAACACACCTGAGCGGATAACGCACACCTGAGCGGATAACGCACACCTGAGCGGATAACGCACACCTGAGCGGATAACGCACACCTGAGCGGATAACGCACACCTGAGCGGATAACGTACGTAACACACCTGAGCGGATAACGCACACCTGAGCGGATAACGTACGTAACACACCTGAGCGGATAACGCACACCTGAGCGGATAACGTACGTAACACACCTGAGCGGATAACGCACACCTGAGCGGATAACGCACACCTGAGCGGATAACGTACGTAACACACACCTGAGGATGGATAACATACGTAACACACACCTGAGCGGATAATGTACGTAACACACCTGAGGCTGGATAACATACGTAACACACACCTGAGCGGATAACGTACGTAACACACACCTGAGGATGGATAACATACGTAACACACACCTGAGCGGATAACGTACGTAACACACACCTGAGGATGGATAACATACGTAACACACACCTGAGCGGATAACGTACGTAACACACACCTGAGGATGGATAACATACGTAACACACACCTGAGCGGATAACGTACGTAACACACACCTGAGGATGGATAACATACGTAACACACACCTGAGCGGATAACGTACGTAACACACCTGAGGCTGGATAACGCACGTAACACACACCTGAGCGGATAACGTACGTAACACACACCTGAGGATGGATAACATACGTAACACACACCTGAGCGGATAACGTACGTAACACACACCTGAGCGGATAACATACGTAACACACACCTGAGGATGGATAACATACGTAACACACACCTGAGGATGGATAACATACGTAACACAGACCTGAGCAAATAACGTATCTAACACACACCTGAGGCTGGATAACGCACATAACACACACCTGAGCGGATAACGTACGTAACACACCTGAGCGGATAACGTACGTAACACACCTGAGCGGATAACGTACGTAACACACCTGAGCGGATAACGTACGTCACACACCTGAGCGGATAACGTACGTAACACACCTGAGCGGATAACGTACGTAACACACCTGAGCGGATAACGTACGTAACACACACCTGAGCGGATAACGCACGTAACACACCTGAGCGGATAACGTACGTAACACACCTGAGCGGATAACGCACACCTGAGCGGATAACGCACGTAACGCACACCTGAGCGGATAACGTACGTAACACACCTGAGCGGATAACGTACGTAACACACCTCAGCGGATAACATACGTAACACACACCTGAGCGGATAACATACGTAACACACACCTGAGCGGATAACGTATGTAACACACACCTGAGCGGATAACATACATAACACACACCTGAGGCTGGATAACACACGTAACACACACCTGAGCGGATAACGTACGTAACACACACCTGAGGATGGATAACATACGTAACACACACCTGAGCGGATAACGTACGTAACACACACCTGAGCGGATAACGTACGTAACACACACCTGAGGATGGATAACATACGTAACACACACCTGAGCGGATAACGTACGTAACACACCTGAGGCTGGATAACGAACGTAACACACACCTGAGCGGATAACGTACGTAACACACACCTGAGGATGGATAACATACGTAACACACACCTGAGCGGATAACGTACGTAACACACCTGAGGCTGGATAACGTACGTAACACACCTGAGGCTGGATAACATACATAACACACACCTGAGGCTGGATAACACACGTAACACACACCTGAGCGGATAACGTACGTAACACACACCTGAGGATGGATAACATACGTAACACACACCTGAGCGGATAACGTACGTAACACACACCTGAGCGGATAACGTACGTAACACACACCTGAGGATGGATAACATACGTAACACACACCTGAGCGGATAACGTACGTAACACACCTGAGGCTGGATAACGAACGTAACACACACCTGAGCGGATAACGTACGTAACACACACCTGAGGATGGATAACATACGTAACACACACCTGAGCGGATAACGTACGTAACACACACCTGAGGATGGATAACATACGTAACACACACCTGAGCGGATAACGTACGTAACACACACCTGAGGATGGATAACATACGTAACACACACCTGAGCGGATAACGTACGTAACACACCTGAGCGGATAACGTACGTAACACACCTGAGGATGGATAACATACGTAACACACACCTGAGCGGATAACGTACGTAACACACCTGAGGCTGGATAACGCACGTAACACACACCTGAGCGGATAACGTACGTAACACACACCTGAGGATGGATAACATACGTAACACACACCTGAGCGGATAACGTACGTAACACACCTGAGCGGATAACGTACGTAACACACACCTGAGGATGGATAACATACGTAACACACACCTGAGCGGATAACGTACGTAACACACCTGAGGCTGGATAACGCACGTAACACACACCTGAGCGGATAACGTACGTAACACACACCTGAGGATGGATAACATACGTAACACACACCTGAGCGGATAACGTACGTAACACACACCTGAGCGGATAACATACGTAACACACCTGAGGATGGATAACATACGTAACACAGACCTGAGCAAATAACGTATCTAACACACACCTGAGGCTGGATAACGCACATAACACACACCTGAGCAGATAACGTACGTAACACACCTGAGCGGATAACGTACGTAACACACCTGAGCGGATAACGTACGTAACACACCTGAGCGGATAACGTACGTCACACACCTGAGCGGATAACGTACGTAACACACCTGAGCGGATAACGTACGTCACACACCTGAGCGGATAACGTACGTCACACACCTGAGCGGATAACGTACGTAACACACCTGAGCGGATAACGCACGTAACACACCTGAGCGGATAACGTACGTCACACACCTGAGCAAATAACGCACGTAACACACACCTGAGGCTGGATAACGCACATAACACACACCTGAGGATGGATAACATACGTAACACACACCTGAGCAAATAACGCACGTAACACACACCTGAGGCTGGATAACGCACGTAAACACACCTGAGAGGATAACGTACGTAACACACACCTGAGCAAATAACGCTCGTAACACACACCTGAGGCTGGATAACGTACGTAACACACACCTGAGCAAATAACGCACGTAACACACACCTGAGCGGATAATGCACGTCACACACCTGAGCGGATAATGCACGTCACACACCTGAGCGGATAACGCACGTAACACACCTGAGCGGATAACGTACGTCACACACCTGAGCGGATAACGTACGTAACACACCTGAGCGGATAACGCACGTAACACACCTGAGCGGATAACGTACGTCACACACCTGAGCAAATAACGCACGTAACACACACCTGAGGCTGGATAACGCACGTAACACACACCTGAGGCTGGATAACGCACGTAACACACACCTGAGGCTGGATAACGCACGTAACACACACCTGAGGCTGGATAACATACGTAACACACACCTGAGCAAATAACGCACGTAACACACACCTGAGGCTGGATAACGCACGTAAACACACCTGAGAGGATAACGTACGTAACACACACCTGAGCAAATAACGCTCGTAACACACACCTGAGGCTGGATAACGTACGTAACACACACCTGAGCAAATAACGCACGTTACACACACCTGAGCGGATAATGCACATAACACACACCTGAGGCTGGATAACGCACGTAACACACCTGAGCGGATAACGTACGTCACACACCTGAGCGGATAACGTACGTCACACACCTGAGCAAATAACGTACGTAACACACCTGAGCGGATAACGTACGTCACACACCTGAGCGGATAACGTACGTAACACACCTGAGCAAATAACGCTCGTAACACACACCTGAGGCTGGATAACGTACGTAACACACACCTGAGCAAATAACGCACGTAACACACACCTGAGCGGATAACGCACGTAACACACACCTGAGGCTGGATAACGCACGCAACACACACCTGAGCGGATAACGTACGTAACACACCTGAGCGGATAACGCACGTAACACACACCTGAGGCTGGATAACGTACGTCACACACCTGAGCGGATAACGTACGTCACACACCTGAGCAAATAACGCACGTAACACACACCTGAGGCTGGATAACGCACGTAACACACACCTGAGGATGGATAACATACGTAACACACACCTGAGCAAATAACGCACGTAACACACACCTGAGGCTGGATAACGCACGTAAACACACCTGAGAGGATAACGTACGTAACACACACCTGAGCAAATAACGCACGTAACACACACCTGAGGCTGGATAACGTACGTAACACACACCTGAGCAAATAACGCACGTAACACACACCTGAGCGGATAATGCACGTCACACACACCTGAGGCTGGATAACGCACGTAACACACACCTGAGCGGATAAC